>NW_007379732.1:0-6110 GCF_000475195.1 Diaphorina citri | reverse complement strand
ATGCATCCATTACTATCTCATAACTAACTACCAAGAAAAGGGTTAAAAAATTATATTCAAAGGGGTTTTTTCCTCCTCATTTTTAGACACTCCCCCAACTGTGAAGAGTAAAAGTTATTTGTGTTCTTCTTTTCAAGATGAATCTTCACAAAGTTACGTCAGAATCTATCAATATGCTACTTAATTTACACATAGATTAGGTAAATGCCTTTCCTGAAAGTGTTATGATGTCAGTTTGGTTATGAACTTACTCAAGGAGTGGCAAGTGACATGCACTTTAGAAAATTGTTAAATAGCTACTCTGTGGGAAATTATTGGTACATGTTCAAATTTAATGAGAGAATCACATGGATAACAATGAAGTATTACGTATCGGATAAGGTTGACTTTGGTAATGATGATTGGGCTTTGACTAATTTAATGACGTGACGGTTGATGTCTTCAGGTTGGTGGATGTTTCATCTATCAATAATATTACCTACTTAATTTACACATAGATTAGGTAAATGCCTTTCCTGAAAGTGTTATGATGTCAGTTTGGTTATGAACTTACACAAGGAGTGGGAAGTGACATGCACTTTAGAAAATTGTTAAATAGCTATTCTGTGGGAAATTATTCGTATATGTTCAAATTTAATGAGAGAATCACATGGATAACGCCATTATGCATCCATTACTATCTCATAACTAACTACCAAGAAAAGGGTTAAAAAATTATATTCAAAGGGGTTTTTTCCTCCTCATTTTTAGACACTTTTTTGCCTGGACGAAGCTGGCAAAGTAATTTTCCGCTCTGTAGCCCGTCAGCTGCATGCTTTGATTTTGTGCTCGTTGCTAGCTTTACACTGCAGTGGTACATTCATCTTTGTCAGAAATCTCACCCTCATTAATTACCAGTTGAAAAAAAAAACTTTTTTTTAGCCTCTTGAGTGCTCAGATAGATTACCTACCTCTGCCGTTATCACAAAGATATACTTTGAAACTTTTATTTTTTAAGCCTACCTATTTCTTCACACGTTTCTTGCACATAAAGTTGTGGACTTTGTAACAGAACAGAAGTTTCATTAGACTCATCTTCCCCTGATATCATCTGGTTTATCATCTCCCTCAGGTTTATTGCCAATTTGCCACCATAAATTCGGACTGACTTGAAAAATTAAATTGCCAATTCCCCCCCAAAAAATCGGGCCGACTTTAAAAAATAAAAACTTTTTTTTTTTTTTTTTTTTTTTTTTTTTTTTTAAGATGAGTGTTTCACCGGAATCCCTATATTTTTCCATTATTCTAAATTATAAGTAATCTTTGTTTGGAGAACTTGAAGATGAAACGGAGCAGGTGATGGAGAGAGGGGGGAGCCAAAAAGTTTTTAGCAAGGCCATCATTGATTTATTAGCAACTCGATAAAGATATGATACCGGAGGGTAGGATACCTACTCCCTCGGTTACCAAGGGAAGGGATTCCATTTACCACAACCAGACGCTCTCAGGTGGCTTCAAAACACAATATTCCCTACACGCGAAATTTATTGTGGTCACGCTATATCGGAACCCCCACAACCAGACGCTCTCAGGTGGCTTCAAAACACAATATTCCCTACACGCGAAATTTATTGTGGTCACGCTATATCGGAACCCCATATATTTCACAAGAAAAAGTAAAAATTGTAACTTTCAACTTTTGAACTTTTTTCGTTATTAATTTTCATTACAAATGGGACTTTTTTTAACTTCACTATACGTCGGGGGCTGCTTTTCATTTTTCAAAGTTCGCGAAGTTCAGAGAAGTTTTAACGTTAGATGCAGTAAGTTATGGTTGAGAAGTATAATTTATTGAATAGCAAAGTGTGTAGTGTAGTAAAATAACATTAATGAGAATAGAACTGCAAGTTCATGATTCAATTACAGGGACACCCATCCCACCAGCAAATGTCACCTTTCCATACCATATAAGCAGTGCTGGGTACTATGCTATACATTACAGGGTCCTCAATATAATTATGCTTGTAAAGAGAGGTTATTCGCCCCTTAGAAATCAACAATCAACACATGAACTTAAAACCTTAAAAGGATCGACTAAAATCTAAACGAGGCTATTTTAATGCCATAGTGATGACTAAACCTGTTCAACATTTGCCGATCAGCTTTGCTTAGTATTTTTATAGATTGGTAAACCCGATTGAAAATGCGGACTAGTATCTTGAAATCGATCAAGTATATTCCCTCCCATTTGTTCGGGTTTTGTCGATCTACAAATGCCGAATATTTCCGAGTGGAAGACCGTTGCACTGTTTATTTTTTGTTATACCCTGAACAAAATTTGATGTTTTTGCCTTGCTCCGATACATTAATTGGAGATTTGAGAGCAAAAAATAATAAGAAGAACGTCAGTTACTTGTACAACAGCTCCCTATAAATGCCGCCAAGCGTTGCACCGGTCTTAACCAAAAGTTTCGTGTCGCATCCTTGTCACATTTGACATCTACATACCAAATTTCAAGTCTCTAGCTCTTACCGTTCTCGAGATATTTTGTTTACAGACAGACAGACACACAGACAGACAGACACACACAGACAGACACACACACGGACCAATGGCTGAAACTTTGGATTTAGGCTCTAGGGACCTTAAAACGTGTTTTGGCACTAAAAACTGACCATCGAAAATTTGACCCGATTACATTACTTTCCTTCCTATAGGATAAGGAAAGTAAAAAAAGTACAAAAACCATGCGAGAGCCAATTTGTATTCGAGAATATGAACCAAAAATCCATCATATTTGTTCCGACACACCATTATCAACATTGTCAGTTCGAATGTTTATACACTGTATTCGATAACACATTGTTATTTTCCATTTTCTGGTCGGAAGGAGGCTCGTGCTGCGAAAAACCAAGGTGCTATGAATCCTGGCGCCAGAACCCTTTATGAATTATTGGGCTTATTCCACGACCTCTTTTTGGAATGAAAAGTACTTACAGATATACCTAGGGTTCTAATGATTTATTTCTGTCTCGTTTCTACTCCTAGATGAACTTTTTGTTTCATTCCTTTTAAAGCTACAAGTTTTCTGTTTCCATACCTGTACAAGTAAAGGTTTGGTCAGATTCTCTGGGTTGAATTTCTTTCCATCACAAGAGCCGCTTCTGTATATTGTGATGTTGATATCAGAGCCACACCTCCAGAAGTAACGTTTTTCTGATAAGTGATAAGGATTCATATCCTTCCTTTTCTATTTTGTTGCCTCTCGTTTTCCAGCAACACGAACTCTGATAGCATTTTTTTCTGCAACTAGGGTGGGGCCTTGATGTTTGTAAAGAGTTTCTCATAGATTAGTTTTTAATGTTTGTATTGATACCTATCTGTCGTCGTCGTTTTCACGGAGCTACTCACTCTCAAAAGTATTGAAGGTTGTGTACGCTCCCAATAGTGAAGTAATCCTCTTCTCTCCGGGTATGTTGGGAAGGAATTGACTCGTTTTGTTTTAATCCTAAGTTTCAACTTGCTGTGGTCCTACTGTTCATATTTACACATTTTGATTCGGGGAAGTCCTCCTCTGTCTTTTTTGATTTGTTCTGAATGTTAGAACTCTCTTTTTTGTAAAGTTCTCCATTTATTTACGAGATAAAAAAAGGCGCACAACTTGCTATGACACATGATTTTATACTCTTTGTGTTCGTAAACTCTTAAGAGGCATTAGCATTTTGACATGAATTACTTCGCATAACCTAGAGGCATGTTGAATTTTCAAAGTTAAACCTCTACCCCGCTTCCCACACAACTTTACATGTGGAGACAAAGTTTTTAACTTTCGAGATTCTATCGCTCTCAAATCCTGTCCTGGTACCCTCATAACATTGTTGAATTTTCTCATGCTTGTGTGTACTATACGATTTCCATTCTTGCCTTTGAATTTCCTGCCTCTGTGAGGAACAAATACATATTTTCAAGTAACTTTGTATTATAATGTGGCTGATTTCTGGACAGGTAACCCGTCCGAGACTTCTCGTTCTCTGGCCATTTTAGGGTGCACTCAGTATCGTAATTACAGTTGAAAAGCTGGTTGAAATCCCATCAAAAATAATAACAAATAAATAACAATAAAAAGCCTGTACATATACATCAGTCCTATAGAATACAGAACTAATGTGACTAATTCAGGAACATTCAGGAAGACCGTAACCATCTACTTCTTTTACGAGGAAAACAAATAAAACTAGCAAGGAGTTTGCTGACAGTAGGAAGTCATAACCCTCCATGTACTCCCCTTGGAGCACACATCAGAGGAAAATTTTTCTTTTACAAGGAAAACAAATAAAACTAGCAAGGAGTTTGCTGACAGTAGGAAGTCATAACCCTCCATGTACTCCCCTCGGAGCACACATCAGAGGAAAATTAAGTAAGGGAAATGGGGAAGTTAATTACTTCAGAACATCATTGTAAGACTTCTCCTATACATAGTTTCTGTAATTGGGAAGATTTTGATATGATAGAAAGGAGATTGTTTTCCTTTTGAATGCTGCTGTTGATGCTATACATTACAGGGTCCTCAATATAATTATGCTTGTAAAGAGAGGTTATTTGCCCCTTAGAAATCAACAATCAACACATGAACTTAAAACCTTAAAAGGATCGACTAAAATCTAAACGAGGCTATTTCAATGCCATAGTGATGAACCTGTTCAACATTTGCCGATCAGCTTTACTTAGTATTTTTATAGATTGGTAAAACCCGATTGAAAATGCGGACTAGTAGGTATCTTGAAATCGATCAAGTATATTCCCATTTGTTCGGGTTTTGTCGATCTACAAATGCCGAATATTTCCGAGTGGAAGACCGTTGCACTGTTTATTTTTTGTTATACCCTGAACAAAATTTGATGTTTTTGCCTTGCTCCGATACATTAATTGGAGATTTGAGAGCAAAAAATAATAAGAAGAACGTCAGTTACTTGTACAACAGCTCCCTATTGTGACTTGTAACAAACAACACGGTTCACTTGTATCGATTGATACGAAATGTTAACCCATCCATGCTCGTCCGTTAGCAAGCAGAATAAATAATAAGAAGAACGTCAGTTACTTGTACAACAGCTCCCTATTGTGACTTGTAACAAACAACACGGTTCACTTGTATCGATTGATATGAAATGTTAACCCATCCATGCTCGTCCGTTAGCAAGCAGAAACACGGTTCACTTGTATCGATTGATACGAAATGTTAACCCATCCATGCTCGTCCGTTAGCAAGCAGAATGTGTAAAGATATTTTTCGCTCTGGCACTTTATACTGATGCTGGACACTCAAAAGTAAAGCAGATGATTTTATGTCCATTTGTAAATAAGTAGAAAGCCAATATGCAAAGCCAAGAAGTGAGGATATAGCTACTTATACTCGTAAAGTGGTGGAATCTTTCTTAGAGCATTCTAGCCTTGCATGTCTTCACTATTGATAAGTAGAGCTAGAGTCTAGAAGACTTTTTTCTTTCAATGAAGGGTTAATTCGAAGAAAATATACGTGCTTTCCATATAATTGCCTTTGAGCTTTCATAAGCTTTCAATTTTATATACAACAAAAACTCCCAGCAAATTCCATATACAACAAACTCTCCCAGTGCTAAACTTCATTTTGAGAAAATATTTTTAAAAGAAGAAGAAAAAGAATGATGATGAAACAAAAGCAAAGAAAAATTATCGCTCAGGTTTCACTTTTTTTCCTTCTTTTTCGTCTCTCCCTCTCCAAACAAACTCTCCCAGTGCTAAACTTCATTTTGAGAAAATATTTTTAAAAGAAGAAGAAAAAGAATGATGATGAAACAAAAGCAAAGAAAAAAAAAAGCTCAGGTTTCACTTTTTTTCCTTCTTTTTCGTCTCTCCCTCTCCAAACTTCATAATGTCTCTCCCTCTCGCCCAAAGAGATATAGGTACACGTAGTCAATATCAAGTTGGAGTTTTGGCACCTCCACCAATTTAGTAATATCAAGTTGGAGTTTTGGCACCTCCACCAAGTTAGTAATATCAAGTTGGAGTTTTAGCACCTCCACCAATTTAGTAATATCAAGTTGGAGTTTTGGCACCTCCACCAAGTTAGTAATATCAAGTTGGAGTTTTG
>NW_007379731.1:18597-41479 GCF_000475195.1 Diaphorina citri | reverse complement strand
TAGCACGGCTGAGGATCCCTACGTTCATTTCATACAGTTTGAGTCGGTCACAGGTAATTGATTGAACGAAGCAAGTTCTAAAGGCGCGTTTGTTCGGAAAAAATCGTGTCGTGTGTCATGGGACCACTCTCATTGAAATTGCACTGCCTACAAGGATATTTTGTGTCGTTCGGAAAAAGTCGTGTGTAGTGAGAACACTCTCATTGAAATTATTCGAGAAAAAATCGGATGAAACTCTCGACAATGGAGCAGTTGCAAATGGGTAAAAATTATAAATAAATGGTCGATTCCTATGTAAAAAGTTGGGAAAAATCCAAATCTGAGGTCAAAACAGTGGAGGAGGAGAGAAAAAGGACAGTGAAAAGGCGGTAGAGGAGTAAGAGAAGAAAGAGGCGGAGCAGAAGGAGGAATAGGAGAAGGAGAAGGAAGAATAGAGGAGGAGGAGGAGGAAGAGGAAGAGAGAACATTTTATTACCCAATGTAGAAAAAGACGGGAAGTCGAATCATCAACCCAGTGTTGGAGCACGGCTATGTAAAGATCTAAAAATTGTCTGCCAGCCTAGTTAGCTTAGTTGGTCTCCCTTGTAAGCGCTAGGCCGTGGGTTCGATTCCCGCCCGGGGCGGATTTTATCCTGATGGGATAATGTTCGTTCTCGGAACGGCTGGCTTTCTCCTAATCCTGTCTTCCTTCTCTCTTCGATTTTCGAGACGATAAGACCATAGCAGCAGTTACAGTTCCCTCTGTCAAACCTCTTAAAAAAAAAAAAAAATTGTCTGCCTTCAGGGACATCAACATTCAGTGCCCAAGAGAGAACTTTCAAAGTCCAAGTCCAACAATGGAATAGCTCGTCTCTAAACGGAATAATTTAGCTAAAAGTGACCTTTTGTGTGTTGCCTCTTATATTTTAACCTATTCTCCAGACCAGAAATCAAAAACTCAGGAGGTCTCTGAAAGAAGGGGGGCCTCAAGTTTAAACAGAAAAAACAGGCCCCTCTTTGATACTGCATGTCCCTCACTGTCCTAACTCAGAGCCTTAACAATTTTCAAACCCCCAATCCCAACTTTCTCCGATCATCTGTCAGTTTTACCTACTTTCTATTACTAAATTAATGAAAATTACTATTACTAAAGTACATCTATTTTTACATCTATTCTAATGAGAAAGTATTGCAAGCGGTCCAAATGTTCCAGTCTATACCCTCTGACAAAAGACACAACCTACGCCACTTGCCCGTCTGAAGTGAGGAATGTTGTGTATGATGGTGGTTTCGAACCAGTGTATTTCGGTTTTCCAATATCCAATATTGGCTAGAGTGAATTGAAATCCTCAGTCTTGATTTTCACTCTGGTGAGTCTACACAAAATAAATTCGTTCCAATGTTCTATTTTCAAAGTGATCTTTTCTTACTACATTAGAACTCCAACTCAACACCGAGAAAGGCGGTAACGGCCAAAGAGTCAATATCCTTTTTATTTTTCAATTCGCAATAAAATTTGGCACACAAAATCATTGCTCTATCAGAAACATAAAGAGAAAATTTATCCCTGATCCCTGTAAGTTACATTGAGAACATTTATCCCTGTAACTTGCTCGGGAACATTTATCTGAACAAACTTCCAAGTTTTCATTTCCATTTTCCAATGTAAGGAATTTTCTTCCCTCTTACAGCCTCGTCTGCCCCCGGGGACCCTTGGAGCAAATGACTTGCCCCACTCCGACCCTAACCCCAACCTACTGCCCCGACCCTAAATAAAATTTGGCACACAAAATCATTGCTCTATCAGAAACATAAAGAGAAAATTTATCCCTGATCCCTGTAAGTTACATTGAGAACATAAAAAATTATCCCTGTAACTTGCTCGGGAACATTTATCCGAACAAACTTCCAAGTTTTCATTTCCATTTTCCAATGTAAGGAATTTTCTTCCCTCTTACAGCGCCGTCTGCCCCCGGGGACCCTTGGAGCAAATGACTTGCCCCACTCCGACCCTAACCCCCTCAACCCCAACCTACTGCCCCGACCCTACCCCCAACCCCGACCTTACCCCCCAAGCGACAGCCTTCGGCCTCGGCTCGTTTTCTTACAAATGTTTTAAAAAAAATTCCGACGGCAGTAAAGGGAAATCCGGGTCAAGGATTTTTCAGTTTCTTTGCTTCACTTTCGGATCCCCGTGGGGGGTCTGCGCAGGGCCGGGAAGTGTTTTTGGGGGATGGAGTAATTCCGGGAAGCGTGAGGCTTTTTGGGGGGGACGGGGCAAAGCTGTTTTTTGTGCTCCATTTAGCGTAAAATTAAATTCTTTCAAGAATAAGAAAACGAGAAAGCGTTCGATCTTTGAGACTTGAACATTGTACATAAACAATAAACAGGTCATGGTACCCTTTCTTTATTGCTAGCACAGTCTTTTTTTCCGAGAACTAAAGTCCAATTAATACGTTTAAATGGTAATACTATGTAGAAGAAAACAATGTAAAATGCAGTGTTTAAGAAAATAAATGAAACCATATTAGAAAATACTAATAAAAAGTACATTATTTTCCTTTGCAATGTAGGTAACCTAAAATGTGGCTTTTCAAAGCTTGACTTTTCAAAGAGGCCTTAAACTAATAATGGATAACATTTATCTTTCGCAATTTCACAGGGATCGAGGACAAGCGTGCAACTCCACTACTTGACACCAGATGCTTCTTAGAAGACTTCGACCGCGGCGATAATAACTTCAAACCGAATAACTGTGATAGAACTGCCCCAGTTGACAGAAATGGGACATTCAATAGAAGAGATTGTTCAAATGGAAATGGTTCTTCCAATGATGATTCCTTTGGTAGCAATGACTCTACCAGAAGTTCTACCAGCAGAGATCAAGGCTCAAAGAACACTAATGGTTGTGCCAACAGAAATGACACTTACAGAACTGGTTGTATCAACAAATCGGACTCTCTCAATAAAACTGAGAATGACAGCAATGATAGAAATGCCAGAACTGGAAATGACGATGGCTCTAGTATGAATGAGTGCAGAAATGACGGATGTAACAATACCGCTTGTATGAGTAACAGATCAGATTCCTGCAGTACGGATAACTGTACCGATTATGACTGTAACAATGAACATGACTGTAACAATGAACATGACTGTAGGAATATTGATTCAACGACGACTAGCACAAACGAAGACAACTGTACTAACCTTACCATAAAGTATTCCTTCAGTTCGATTCATTACAATAGCAGAACGAATCGTACCAACGAAACTAACGACTTCAAAAGAAATTACAAAAGAATTATCGACTTTGACAGAAGTAATGGCTGCATCAAAAGAAATTGCTCTTCTGCTGAAACTGACTTAACTGATTCTAACACAAACGATGGTTCAGTCAGCGCGATTGATTACAACAGACCAAGTTGCATCGGCACGGAATATCAAGATAGCAGAACCAACTGTACCAACAGAAATGACGAATTCAACAAAAATGACCAGAACTGCACCTGTAGAGTTGTTGACTTTAACAAAAGTGAAAACTGTTCTAATACTTGTAGAAATGGAAGGTCCTCCAGAAATGACGGCTTCAACAAACCGTACTCCGTCAAAGAATCATCTCCATCTGCCACGGCCAAAAGACGGTTCGACCCTATCCACTCCCTCGCTCTAGACCAGAGCGGCCGATATTTGGCCGTCTCATTCCGGCATGCACCAGTAATCGGCCTCTACCGCCTGGACATTGGGCTCAACATTGAGATTCGCTCCCGGCATCGTCTCGACATTTGGCCTGCGTTTGGCCGTCTCGACAGCATGGACTTCATGCCAGGGGAGAACGCCAAGTCTCCCGACCTCACAGTTTTGACTCTGGCGTGGAATAATGGCGTTGTGCAGCACTTCCCCATCCTGTGAAAACCCCTGGTGACCTCTTGACCCGTTGTTCTTTGTGTGAATTGCCTTTCTGATCCCTCCTTTTTCATTATTTTTCATGTGAATGTCGTTTGTCCCTCGATTTTTCTTTTCTTCTTCTTTTATTATTTTCTTTTTCTTTTTTTTAAAAAAACTTTTTTCGATCATTGTGAACATGGGGGTTATGTATTCTGTTTCTGAGGTTTTGAGGTTATGTATCCTCAGATTTGAAGGAAAATTTGTGGTGAGGGGAATAAGATTGGCCATTCAACACGCTATTCGGGATATTATTCATTGCTTCAACTTACTAGTTACTATTACTACTCTATGCTAGACTGACTCTGCCTAGCAAAACATTATTGTATCAACTGGCCTTGAACTTGAATGGTTGACTACGGTTCAGGACGAGCCTATTAAAATGGCCAGAGACCATCACCCAGGTGTATGGCAGATACAAAAAGATATCTTCTCTTTAATCCGCCATCACCATTCGGCGAAACACAACAACAAACATTGGAATAATGACCCCCCCTCGAAGATTCGTCCCCAAAATAAACACTGACAGTTTTACTTTCTTCTATTGTTTTACATATTTCTCTTTTGACTTTGAGATGCTTAGAAGGCTCCTAATTCAGACATTTTGTCTACTGACACCTATTGAAGGTCGCGCTTTCTGACACCAATTTCTGCGATTCAAAATCGATCCGCACACCCGTTTTATCTCTTCGTTCCGTTGACACCATCTGATTGAAACACCCTGTATCGTTTCCTCTGTTCCAACAACATTATTAATTCTGTGTTTACCTCAAAGGCTTTTGGAGTCTGAGAGAAAGGAGGGACTCTTTATTGTACTGAAGTAGGAGTAGACAAGTTCGAGGGAGGCCGTTATTGTATGATTGCGGGAAATGTGAATGGGTCTCTCTCTAGCTCAGTAAGAGGAGGAGGAGAAAGAAGAAGTGAAAGGAGAAGAAGGGGGGAATAAGGAGAAGAGGAACAAGAGGCCAAGGATGAAAGAAAGGAGGGACTCTTTATTGTACTGAAGTAGGAGTAGACAAGTTCGAGGGAGGCCGTTATTGTATGATTGCGGGAAATGTGAATGGCTCTCTTTCTCTCTCTCGCTCTCTCTCTCTAGCTCTCTCTCTCTCTCTCTAGCTCTCTCTCTCTCTCTCTACCTCTGTACTCTAGTCAAGTAGATGAGAGCGGGAGGAGGAGGAGGAGGGAAAGAAGATGAAGTTAAGGAGGAAAAGGAATGATGAGGAAGAAGAGGTCAAGGATGAGGAAGTGGAAGGAGAGGAGAAGACGAAGAAGAAGAAGAAGAAGGAAGAAGCGGTAAAGGAGAAGGAGGAGGAAGGAGAGGTGAAAGGATGAAGAAGTGGAAGGAGAGGAGAAGAAGAAGAAGGAAGAAGCGGTAAAGGAGAAGGAGGAGGAAGGAGAGGTGAAACGGAGAGTATAAGGATGGAGGAGGAGGAAGAAGAAGACGGACGAAGCGGATGCTCATCGAAAGGACAAGAAGAGGAGGAGGAAAGAGAGAGGTTGAAGGATAAGGAGGAAAAAGAAGTGAAGGAGGAGGAAGAAGAAGGAAAAGAAGATGAAGAATAAGAAGAAGGGAATGAAATGGAGCACGAGGAGAAGAAGAGGTGGAAGAGGAGCAATACCTTAACTTCCCTCAACTAGAGCTATTTACAAGTAGCTCAAAGGAGGAGGAGGAGGAGGAAAGAGAGAGGTTGAAGGATAAGGAGGAAAAAGAAGTGAAGGAGGAGGAAGAAGAAGGAAAAGAAGATGAAAAATAAGAAGAAGGGAATGAAATGGAGCACGAGGAGAAGAAGAGGAGGAAAAAGAAGAAGAGGTGGAGGAGGAGCAATACCTTAACTTCCCTCAACTAGAGCTATTTACAAGTAGCTCAAACAATAAATTCTTAAAGAAGATGAAGTTAAGGAGGAAAAGGAATGATGAGGAAGAAGAGGTCAAGGATGAGGAAGTGGAAGGAGAGGAGAAGAAGAAGAAGAAGAAAGCGGTAAAGGAGAAGGAGGAGGAAGGAGAGGTGAAACGGAGAGTAGAAGGATGAGGGTAGATGGAGGAGGAGGAAGAAGAAGACGGACGAAGCGGATGCTCATCGAAAGGACAAGAAGAGGAGGAGGAGGAGGAGGAGGAAAGAAAGAGGTTGAAGGATAAGGAGGAAAAAGAAGTGAAGGAGGAGGAAGAAGAAAGAAAAGAGATGAGGGTAGATGGAGGAGGAGGAAGAAGAAGACGGACGAAGCGGATGCTCATCGAAAGGACAAAAAGAGGAGGAGGAGGAGGAGGAAAGAGAAAGAAAAGAAGATGAAGAATAAAAAGAAGGGAATGAAATGGAGCACGAGGAGAAGAAGAGGAGGAAAAAGAAGAAGAGGTGGAGGAGAAGCAATACCTTAACTTCCCTCAACTAGAGCTATTTACAAGTAGTGATGAGGTCGAAGATGAGCGTTTTTTGATTGTGATACTTGGACAGCATTATGCAGGAAAGAACCATCCATAAGGGGAATTGCCCTATGGATGTTTCTTTGCTGTCCTTTTGTGATTAAGTTTGAAGTCTTCACCGATCTAATGAGCCAGAGCCAGCTTAATTAGTTTGAAAGGTAGTAAACATAAATTCTCCCAATAAAAAAATACTGCTGATCGCTGCGATTGTTAAAAAACAATTTTCAACTGATGGCAACCGTCATTACTGGCAAATTAGTGGAGAGGGAGACGCCATAACTCCTACACTAGGATCCCAAACACCTCACAAAGTGTCGGGACATAAAGAGCAATGCACTAGTTCTGATTTATCGAACTTCATCCTAAACAGAAAAGGTTCGTTCTTGGAACGGGTGGCTTTCGCCTATCCTGTCCTCGTTTTCTTCGATTTCGGCACGATAAGAAGACCTCCGTTGTTAGTTGTCACAGTTCCCTCTAAATCTTTATGAATATTCTATGATTCATGTTCTAGCGTTTTCATGTGTACTCCATCATCTTGTGTGTTAAATAATTATGTTAATTCTTCTAATTTCTTTTTTGCTATTTTTTTTATTCAGTTTTCTTCTAAGAGAAGTAATGTTTTCTTTTATCAACACAAGATCTACTCGTAATGTACATATGTAGGTATGTTTTTACTTATTATGTATACGGTATGTTTTTACCGTATGTAGGTATGTTTTTACTTATTATGTATTTACATTCCGTTGGCCTCAACAGCAACCACTTTAAAGGAACGAGGTTTCCTGTCAATTTCCTCTTGCCGTGTATAAACATTTCCTTTAGAATCTATTCCCCTTCTACCGCCTCCTTTGTCCTTTTATTTTTACCTCCATTATCTTTTTTTTCCCTCGCTTTTTTTATTGCTTTTAATACAAAGATTTATATGATTTTCTCAGTTCGCTTTGATTTTTCTTTGTCTCGCAAACTCCAAGGTTCAAGTACTGACATACATTTCACGTTATTACCTAGTGGCCATTCAACACGCTATTCGGGATATTATTCATTGCTTCAACTTACTAGTTACTATTACTACTCTATGCTAGACTGACTCTGCCTATGCCTAGCAAAACATTATTGTATCAACTGGCCTTGAACTTGATGGGCTAAAACATTGGAATAATGGAAAAAAAATAGAGACAAAAATGGGTCTAACTAAGGTATTAGAAACACACTGCCCTCACGTCACGTCTGTAGGGCAGTCTAGCTATCGTGAACGAAATTACCTACTATATTACGGGATATTTGGGAGAACTTTGAACTACATCTTTCTGACTCCCCATGAGCTCACGTGACGTGATGGTAGGTATAGAGAGACGTTAAACCTCTATCAAACAAACGAATTTACTTAATTAGTGTCTTTTAGACTTTTAGTTTACGAGTCAAAGAAAGAGGTGGTGCAGGACAGAAAGCCATTGGTGACCTTATCATTCTAAAAGGAAAAATACCTCATGTGTAGCGAACGAGAAAGAGAGTGAGAGAGAGAGAGAACGAGAAGAAAGATGGAGAGGGGGGGGAAGACGGAGGAGGAAGAGCAGAAGTGAGAGACAGAGGTGAAAAAGTGGGAGAGGGAGAGAGAGATAGATAGATAAAGAAAGTATAGGGGATAGAGAAAGAGAAAATGAAACAGAGAGGGTGAGTCAGGAATAGATTTAGGGAGGAAGAAAGAGGAGAGAGAGAGAGAGAGAGAGAGAAGGAAAAAAAGTCATTGCTTTTTTTCTCTCTTTCTCGTTCAAAATGAAAATGAAATTTAAAATAACCAACACGTACGCGACATAAAGAACCGAGGGAGAAGAGAGAGAAAAAGAATGAAGAGGAGAAAGAGAGCAATTCAAATGTACACTCCAGAAAGTGGTAACAAGAGGGAGAGAGAGAGAAAATGAGAATAAAAGGTAAAGTAATTTCAAAATGATAGGGTGTGGGATAATACTATAGAGAAAAGAAGAGAGAGAGAGAGAAGGGGGGGGGGAGAGTCAGGAAACAATAAAGAGGGAAAATCACATCCACACAATACAAGCTTCAGAAAAGAGAGAAGGCTATATTTACGTATGTGGACGTCAGAAGAATCAGTTTATCACTCCAGAAAGTGGTAACAAGAGGGAGAGAGAGAGAAAATGAGAATAAAAGGTAAAGTAATTTCAAAATGATAGGGTGTGGGATAATTCTATAGAGAAAAGAAGAGAGAGAGAAGAGGGAGAGAGGAGAGAGAGAAAGAGTCAGGAAACAATAAAGAGGGAAAATCACATCCACACAATACAAGCTTCAGAAAAGAGAGAAGGCTATATTTACGTATGTGGACTTCGTCAGAAGAATCAGTTTATGCTGACGTCAATATCAGCTACGCTGACTGAGCTAAAGAGAGGATTTTTTAATTGTGTTAATTAAAAAAGGGTAAACATATTAACAGCTTGTAACTTTGTGACTTACTACAAGAAATTGGGTCATGTGACAACCATGCACAAGCTTGTTGTGACTGGACTGGGTAAATTGAGACTGCTCGCCGCTAGGTTAAGGACTGTCCAACTTCATCCTCAGGCGGGCTAAGGACTATTGTATACTGATCTATACAAAATGACATTCTTTAAATTTGTATAGTGCGAAAATGTGCAGAAACTCACTGTGACTACGGGCCATAGAGTATGTCTAAAGACTAACTCAAAGGCCGCTGGCCGCGCGTCTCTTTCAGCAATTTTTTTCTTCCGAAACTTACTCTTACTTTGTTACATTCTTTTTCTAAAAATCAAAACGCGGACCGCATCTTAACTGCCCGCTAGGACTAAAAAGTCCCATTATGGCAACAGTTTAGACAGGCCTCATTTTTTTTTATTTTTCCCCTCCATTTCCTCCATTAAATAGGCCCGCAGGCTGTATAAAAATAGTCCTCTGTCCGCAGTTTGGGCAGGGCTCGTATAGTGGTATCACAAAACGTAATAGTTTCCGGTCCCCAAGGTTTCTAAAAGTCCGTTTTGTTGCATTCAAAAGAACACAAATTTCATCATGATATTGTTGTGACTGGAAAGTCACAGGGTGGAGTGTTGATATCCAAGCTATAAGGGTGTTATCATTAGAAGTTACGGAGGGACCTCCATTATCGAGAACACCCTGTATACACATTAGAATATTGAAATTAGAAACAAGAAGTTGAAGCATTGCAATTTCGAGTACTTTGCGCTTTGCTCTAAACCCGATTTGGTAGCTTATCAAAATTAATTATTAAGTATACTTACCTGTATAACGTATACACATTAGAATATTGAAATTAGAAACAAGAAGTTGAAGCATTGCAATTTCGAGTACTTTGCGCTTTGCTCTAAACCCGATTTGATAGCTTATCAAAATTAATTATTAAGTATACTTACCTGTATAAGGAAAGTTTTTACCTCAAGTCATGAAACCTGAGCAAGAAAACTGCCAACTTTAATCCTTTTGTAATATTCTCTGTTTCCTGTGCTCCCCTCTCTTTCACTCTTTGTGTTTTTCTCCCCTCTTTCCTCCTTCCCCTCTCTCGCTTATTCTCTCCCTCTCCCTTCATTTCCCTTCTCTCTCTGTCCCATTCGCTCATTTTCCTCCCTCCCTTTCCTGTATAACTGGTCATGTTTGAAAGAGGGGAGAAGGGGGTATAAGAAAATAGACGGAGGGAGAGAAAGACAAACCAATAGAGGGGACAGAAAGAGGGGGGATATTTTTCATCCTACGTTTTTGCTATTAAATAAATCCCTGATCCTCACAAGGAGGAGGAGGAGAAAGAGAGGGGAAAGAGAGAGAGAGAGAGAGAGAGAGAGAGAGGGAGGGAGGGAGGGAGGAAGATAATAAAAAAATGGTAGCTGTGTTGTGTCACTAAAATGAAGCTTCATGAGGCTCTAGGGACCCATTGAAAAGTTTTCTTCTCCTGATTTTTTACGGAAAAAACTATGTCAAGCATTTTTTTAGACTAGGTGGGTAGGTTTCTTGTCTCAGAATTCCTTCTCCTGATAAATAAAAATCTAGAACCTAAAAAAAAAATGAACGTTAGGTGATGTTAAGTTTCATCTGTCTTTGCTTGCTAAGTTGTTGAAATCGGTCACCCGTAAAGTCGGGTAATTTCTAAATTAGAATTTCACATCGTCAAGCATTTTTTTAGACTAGGTGGGTAGGTTTCTTGTCTCAGAATTCCTTCTCCTGATAAATAAAAATCTAGAACCTAAAAAAAAAGAAAAAAAAATGAACGTTAGGTGATGTTAAGTTTCATCTGTCTTTACTTGTTAAGTTGTTGAAATCGGTCACCCGAAAAGTCGGGTAATTTCTAAATTAGAATTTCACATTAACTTCAACATCAGGAATTAGGAGTTGACTAAGCTTTTTTAGGGGAAAGCACTATTTTTTTTCTTCCTTTCTTTTTGTCCAAATTTCTTTTTGTTCAACATGTTTGCCGGGGGAAGACACGATTCGTCTCAGTGGAAAGAGATTGCATGATTCGTCTAATGATTTTTTTTTTTTCTTCAAAAAAGGTCCATCCCTTATTCCTCTTAGGACTAAAAAAGAGTATTTTTTTTCCTTATTGCATTGCCTGGCAATATGCTAATGGCCATTCAACACGCTATTCGGGATATTATTCATTGCTTCAACTTACTAGTTACTATTACTACTCCATGCTAGACTGACTCTGCCTAGCAAAACATTATTGTATCAACTGGCCTTGACCTTGATGGGCTAAAACATTGGAATAATGGAAAAAATAGAGACAAAAATGGGTCTAACTAAGGTATTAGAAACACACTGCCCTCACGTCACGTCTGTAGGGCAGTCTAGCTATCGTGAACGAAATTACCTACTATATTACGGGATATTTGGGATAACTTTGAATCACATCTTTCTGACTCCCCATGAGCTCACGTGACGTGAGGGTAGTTCCTGCCCTCACGTCACGTCTGTAGGGCAGTCTAGCTATCGTGAACGAAATTACCTACTATATTACGGGATATTTGGGAGAACTTTGAACCACATCTTTCCGACTCCCCATGAGCTCACGTGACGTGAGGGTAGTTATAGAGAGACGTTAAACCTCTATCAAACAAAGAATTTACTTAAGGTATTAGAAACACACTGCCCTCACGTCACGTCTGTAGGGCAGTCTAGCTATCGTGAACGAAATTACCTACTATATTACGGGATAACTTTGAACCACATCTTTCTGACTCCCCATGAGCTCACGTGACGTGAGGGCAGTGTATAGAGAGACGTTAAACCTCTATCAAACAAACGAATTTACTTAATTAGTGTCTTTTAGTTTACGAGTCAAAGAAAGAGGTGAAAAAAAAAGGGTAAACATATTAACAGCTTGTAACTTTGTGACTTACTACAAGAAATTGGGTCATGTGACAACCATGCACAAGCTTGTTGTGGCTTTCCCTGTATAGAGAGACGTTAAACCTCTATCAAACAAACGAATTTACTTAATTAGTGTCTTTTAGTTTACGAGTCAAAGAAAGAGGTGAAAAAAAGGGTCACGAGGGCTGGAGCGCGGCACTCGACATGTTGAAGGATCGATACGTTTCAAGTACTTGGAGTGGATTCGCTCTTGACCTGCTTGTAAGACTGACTCGTTGTGTGCAGTGCGTGGCAGGTATTTGTATTGGGGGGTTTTTTTGTTTGGATTTTGAGTTGTGAGGCAGACTGCAGGCTGCGTTTACTCCTTCTTTAGATGCTGAGGCTCTTTTAGATTCGGTGTTACTTGGAGTGGATTCGCTCTTGACCTGCTTGTAAGACTGACTCGTTGTGTGCAGTGCGTGGCAGGTATTTGTATTGGGGGGTTTTTTGTCTGGATTTCGAATTGTGAGGCAGACTGCAGGCTGCGTTTACTCCTTCTTTAGATGCTGAGGCTCTTTTAGATTCCGTGTACTCTTTTTCACCATTTACCATTAGTTACCAACCTCAGTGGTGTAGTGGTTAACGTGTTGGACTTCGAATCTGGAGATTGGTGTTCGAGTGCAAGTGAAGTCATGAAATTTAAGTAGGTGTAATAATTGGGGGACGATATTTGTGACAGTAAGTATTTAAGTATGCTTAAAACACAATTTAAAATTCCTCCTAGATGTCCTAGAATTACCATTCCTTTTTTTTATATGTAGGTATCCGTTTTCGCCATTCCTTTCAAACTCAAATTCCTAGTCCGACCACATTCTAGGTACGAACATAGTAACAGGGCTTCTAAATTTTAGCAATTTGTGGTCAGGTGGAAGAACTCTCAACGTGAGCCTGAATAAGCCTCAACTTGTAATAAAAGTTCAGCAAAGTGGTTCATATTTACATTCTATCGCTACCCAGATTACAAATTACAAAAGTTTTCTTTTTCAGGACTCATTTAGCATTTCAAATAAAACCTTGGGTATCCATCGGATTTTAAAGATTTGAATAAATTTATTCTAGAAATAGCTAGTAGGTTCAGATCCAACTTTTACGAATAGTTGAATACGCCTATAAAAGTAGGTACCTCGTCTCTCCGACAGCAAACTTTTTATTTCAGAATAATATAAACTAACAAAGTTGTTTCACGAAAGCTCCTGGTACCACAAAACCCCCCAAACGACTTCTCGAGCTCCCTCGCCAAAGGTGACGGGGGGGAGCAAATTCCATCAAGGTGTCACACATAGCTTGCACACGCGATAAGAAAATCGTTTTGTAACAGATTACACAATTTGTATACGAAAAACGACGAGAGACATTTTGTTTCCAAGAAAGCGGTGGAACAATATTTGTGCCGAGAGGGCGGGTTGGAACGAGGCCAAAAATTTGAAAATAAGGAAAAATGGGGGGGGAGAAGGATAGGAGGGAAAGAGAAATTAGGTGGTGAAGGAGAGTTGCAAGGAGGGAGAGAGAGAAGGAGGAGAAGAGAGAGATAAAATGATATCTACTTTCACTCGGGCTAAGTAGATTGAATTTGTATTCTTATACTTTCTTTCCATTTTCTTCTTCTTCCCCTCCTCCTACCTATCCAGTTGTAAAATTTTGAAATAATGATAATCCCACCAAGTTGGCAAATTCAATTTGCATTTCCAATTCCTCTTTTATTGCTGAAAAGCATGGAATGGAAAGTTTGCAGGCGCTGTGTTTGAGCGATTGGACTGAGGGTATAATCCAGTGAACTAAGGACTGAATTCAGTAAACTAAGGGCTGAATTCTTTGGATTGGATTGGACTAAGGGTAGTCTTTTTTAGAATATTTTCGATGGTCAGTTTTTAGTGCCAAAACACGTTTTGAGGTCCCTAGAGCCTAAATCCAAAGTTTCAGCCATTGGACCGTGTGTGTGTGTCTGTCTGTCTGTGTGTCTCTGTAAACAAAATATCTCGAGAACGGTAAGAGCTAGAGACTTGAAATTTGGCATGTAGCTGTCAAATGTGACAAGGATGCGACACGAAACTTTTGGTTAAGACCGGTAGAACGGTTGGCGGCATTTTACCGCTTTTTGGCGGTTTTCGGTGTAATTTAACAATATCTCGGGAACGGTATGAGCTAGAGACTTGAAATTTGGTATGTAGTTTACAAGTGTGACAAGGATGCAACACAAATCGTTTTTTGAGATGGTTGCTGCGCTTGGCGGTATTTTGACCGCTTTTGGACAGATTTCGACCGTTTTTTGGCGGTTTTCAGCTATAGCTACAAAACTGCGCTTGAGGTATTTTGCGCTTTTGGACAGATTTCGACCGTTTTTTGGCGGTTTTCACGGTTAGAGATATTGTAAAAATTAGGGTAAAAGAACACTCAAATAAGCATCATTCAATAGGATAAGGAAAGTCGTGTCATGTTCACACCAGATTTTTATATTCTGTTATTTCTTTTTCCTTCCCTCCTTCTATTCTCCCATTTCTTCTTCTCATGTTTCGAGTTTCCGAAATCCTGCGATAATCCAGGCAGGAAAATATCGGAACGCACAAACCAAAGGGAACAAGAGCCAGCCTAGTTAGCTTGGTAAGTAGAGCTTCTGCCTTGTAAGCGCTAGGCCACGGGTTCGATTCCCGCCCGGGGCGGATTTCATCCTGAACGGATAATGTTCGTTTTCGGAACGGCTGACTTTCTCCTATTCTGTCTTCCTTCTCTCTTCGATTTTGAAGAGAGAAGGAAGATCGTCACGTCGCTCTTGTTAGAACAAGTTTTTTCCAAATTTCATCAGAATCGGATAAATCATTAAAGAATGTAAATGTAAATGCAGTTTCTTTGTGTTATTATGTCACAACTTTGGTGCTCAATGCAGCATTGTAGGATTTTCCCTATAATATATCTCAATAATCCTAAAATCCAACTACCTAACCATGTTGACTCAAACAATAAATTCTCCCAATAAAAAAATACTGCTGATCGCTGCGATTGTTAAAAAACAATTTTCAACTGATGGCAACCGTCATTAGTGGAGACGCCATAACTCCTACACTGGGATCCCAAACACCTCACAAAGTGTCGGGACATAAAGAGCAATGTTTTGCATTGCGTAAGAAAATGAAACGATTTATTATAATGGATTGTAAAAAGGTGGTTTTCTTGTTGTGGTAACAATGAAAAGAACCTTTGTGTGACTTAAAATTGACAAAAAAAGTTGTTGATTACTGTTCTCATTGAAAAATTCCATCTCTCTCTCTCCCTCTCTCGCTCGTACACACATTTGTTCGAGACACTCTAGCTCTAGCACATTTATAATTCCGTTTCTACCTTCCTTCCTTCTTTCTCTTTCCCTGTCTCCCTCTCCCTCGCACACAAAACATTTGTAATTCCATTTCTCTCTCCCTCATTCCCTCTCTTTCTCCCTCTTCTTCTATTTCTCCCTCTTTCTCGCACGCACTATTCTCTCACACACTAACACCTGCAACAATGCACGGAGGGAGGGAACCAGAAGCCGGGAGAGGGGAAGAAGCGAGAGGAGGGGAAACGCGCTGTTTAAATCGATAGTGGCAACAGTGTAAAACAGAGGTTCTCAAACTTTTGAGTACTGCGTACCACCTGACACCTCAAGGTTCTTTTGGCGTACTACCAAACATCAATTTTGTGTATAGCTGAGGGATTAAATAAAAATATTGTAGCGCCGCAGGCGACATTTTTTGTTAATTGTAGTACGATGTCACAATTTTTTCGTGCATTGCTCATTGTAGATTTTTTCTCTCCCAACTATAGGGTGACGAGATTAGTCTTTTTCGTATTTACGAGACAAATCATAAAAAAATTAAAATTGGTTTTCACATCTCTTCGCGTACCACCACAAATGCTTGTTCCACCGGCGTTTTTATTTCGTAGCAATGAAACGACTGCTACATTAGACGCATGTGGCCTGTGTAGTAGCATGCCCATTCCGTAGCATGCCTCTCATCAGATGGGCGAGAAGAGACACAATACTTCCCATTTAGGTGCTACCACTTCAGCGTACCCCTATGTGGTACGCGTACAACAGATTGGGAACCTCTGGTGTTAAATATAAGTACCTCGTTTTTTCCCTTCCACGAGTGTAAAAGCGTCGTCATGACAACACCGCTTCTAAAGTTTGGTGGGAAAAACTTTCAACTGCGTCCGCTCTCTCTCTCCTTCTCTTGTCTTTCTTTTTCTACCTTCTCTCTTTTCTCTCTCTCTCTCTCTCTCTCTCTCTCTCTCTCTCTCTTTCTCTACCTCTCTCTCTCTCTCTCTCTTTTCTCTTTTTCTCTACCTCTCTCTCTCTCTCCTTCTCTTGTCTTTCTTTTTCTCTTTTTCTACCTTCTCTCTTTTCTCTCTCTCTCTCTCTTTTCTCTACCTCTCTCTCTCTCTCTCTCTCTCTCTCTCTCTCTCTCTCTCTCTCTCTCTCTCTCTCTCTCTCTCTCTCCTTCTCTTGTCTTTCTTTCTCTCTTCTTTTCTCTCTTTCTCTCTCTCTTTCTTTCTCTCTCTCTCTCTCTCATTTTCTCTGAGACCACTACCCAAGTACCCATGTCAAAAAAATCTTCAGAGGGTAGGTACCCCTAATGGTCGAAAAGTCGTACAAATACGACAAAAACCGTACGTACGCGTAACTGTCTGAAAGTTGATCAAACCGTACGTACGCATATCTTCAGAAGGTAGGTACCCCTAATGGTCGAAAAGTCGTACAAATACGACAAAAACCGTACGTACGCGTAACTGTCTGAAAGTTGATGAAACCGTACGCAGAGCTGTCAAGAAATTGTCTAAAGTAAAAGTAACTGTCTGGTGGTCATTTCCCCAATATGTCGGTAGTTGAGAAATAAGATGGAAGGGCTAGTAACTTCTGCTTTCAACATTGATTACCTTTGTTAGTGCGTAGAACAAACCTTTCCCAAATGTTGCATAAGTTGCATTGTTTTATAGAAACAATGAAAATTCTGAAATCCCCCCCCCCTGGTGGTCATTTCCCCAATATGTCGGTAGTTGAGAAATAAGATGGAAGGGCTAGTAACTCCTGCTTCCAACATTGATTACCTTTGTTAGTGCGTACAAACCTTTCCCAAATGTAGAAATGAAACGTTCTGAAATTCCCCCTCTTTCAAATTTTCAAAATAACCCAAAGATACCGCTTTCTATTGCCTATATTGAAGAGCAGGATTTTCCAGTGTGTGAGAAATTGCAGGTGGATAAGTAAGGCTAAAAACAGACTGTAGGGTATATAGAGCTTAATTCTCCCCGCTCCATTCTGTTTTTAAGCCTTAGTTATTGTTTCATTACAAATTTTCATCAGTAAAATGGTTTCTTCAAATTAAATTGATCCCAAGGGCAAGATCGCAAGATGAACCTAGAGTCTCAATACCCTTGACAAATGGAGTGTGCCTGAAGGCATGTGATGTGTTCCAATACACTCGACAAATTATGGTCATAGAAAATTTTCGGAAAAACTATTTTAAAAGCTGCGTCCACAGAATAATTATGGTAAGGCGAATCCCCGTCGACACCAACGGGAACCAAGCTGGTAAAAAAATAACAGATTGTTCACAGTGCACGGAACGAATTTTTCTTCGTCACGAATTTTTAGTGACAAATAAATTAGTGTGTTCACATTGCCAACGTAAGCCTTAGTTATTGTTTCATTACAAATTTTCATCAGTAAAATGGTTTCTTCAAATTAAATTGATCCCAAGGGCAAGATCGCAAGATAAACCTAGAGTCTCAATACCCTTGATAAATGGAGTGTGCCTGAAGGCATGTGATGTGTTCCAATACACTCGACAAATTATAGTCATAGAAAATTTTCGGAAAAACTACTTATTTTAAAAGCTGCGTCCACAGAATAATTATGGTAAGGCGAATTCCCGTCGACACCAACGGGAACCAAGCAGGTCAAAAAATAACAGATTGTTCACAGTGCACGGAACGAATTTTTCTTCGTCACGAATTTTCAGTGACAAATAAATTAGTGTGTTCACATTGCCAACGAAGAAAAATGTGTGCAGTGTGAACAGGCTGTAAGATCATAGGATTTAGCCTAAAAGGAAAAGGTTATAAGACCTTAGCAGTTGCAGTTCCCGTCGGCACCAACTGGAACCAAGTAGGTAAAAAAATAACAGATTGTTCACAGTGCACGGAACGAATTTTTAAATAAATTAGTGTGTTCACATTGCCAATGCCAACAAAGAACGAAGCGAATACAATAGTCCGTCCCTTATACCTTTTTATTACTATTGTAATAATAAAGGAAGGACGGACTAAAAATGTGTGCAGTGTGAACAGGCTGATCATAGGATTTAGCCTAAAAGGAAAAGGTTGAAATGTGGAGGCTGCTTTACAGACCCGTAGGGAAAAGGGCAGCAAAATCTCTGTAATGCAATGATAACGGACTTACCCATTCGGTCTTCCGGAGTTACAATAGTCCGTCCCTTATACCTTTTTATTACTATTGTAATAATAAAGGAAGGACGGACTAAAAATGTGTGCAGTGTGAACAGGCTGTAAGATCATAGGATTTAGCCTAAAAGCAAAAGGTTAAAATGTGGAGTTTGCAGACCCGTAGGGAAAAGGGCAGCAAAATCTCTGTAATGCCCTTATACCTTTTTATTACTATTGTAATAATAAAGGAAGGACGGACTAAAAATGTGTGCAGTGTGAACAGGCTGATCATAGGATTTAGTCTAAAAGGAAAAGGTTGAAATGTGGAGGCTGCTTTACAGACCCGTAGGGAAAAGGGCAGCAAAATCTCTGTAATGTAATGATAATGGACTTACCCATTCGGTCTTCCGGAGTCCGGCACTGAACCATTCTGAAATCAGACAAAAAATAAACGAACATTAATTTATTTATTATTTTCGTTGCTGAAATTCAAGTCCCTACAAAAACAGCAAAGGTTGAGTGCGAAGACCGTCCACTCGTAAAATTCTGTAGCCAAAACCAAATGTCAGCCCAAAAGGGATTAACCTAGGGCTGATTGAGGGCTGACGAATTTGAATTTATTTATTTTAAAGTGCATACAATACAGGTAATTGACAAACTATAATGGCAACACCCTATTACATTATAGACCTCGTATGAACACGGGAAAAAGCGAAGTAAAAAGAATAAAAGTAAAACGTAGGTATAACTATGAAGGTAGGTCACATGTACATGTGTGCTTAAAGTTTAGATATAATAACTTCATTACAACTTCGAGGATATCAGTTTTCACAATCAAAAGTTTTTGTTCCACTCGTAAAATTCTGTAGCCAAAACCCCCAATGGCAGCCCAAAAAGGAATCACCCTAGGGGGCCTAGGGCTGATTGAGGGCTGATGAAACCACCGACCCTGTCTGAACACGGGAAAAGCGAAGGAAAAAGAACAAAAGTAAAACGTAGGTATAACTATAAAGGTCACAATGTGACCTTGTACATGTGTGCTTAAAGTTTAGATAAAATAACTTCATTACAACATCGAGGATATCAGTTTTCACAATCAAAAGTTTTTGATTCTCTACATTTTGTTTCTTTTCTTTTTCAATAAAGAAGCTCCAAGTGTGACACATGACTTTCTCTCGAAAGACCAAGCTTTTGATCACAGGTTTCAGATATACCTAAGACCAGATATAAATTGCCTGGATCTTTTTACATGTTTTCTTAGGGATTGGATAGAAGAGAAGGCCTCCAGCATTTTTCAATTCCCTTGTATTTTTTTCATACATATAGTTTTTTTATTGTAATTTATGTGACTTTGATCTATTGGTTCGTTCTCGGAACAGCTGGCTTTCTCCTATCCTGTTCCTGTCTTCCTTCTCTCTTCACTTTCGGGACGATAAGACCTTAGCAGTTACAGTTCCTCTTATGAAACCTCTTAAAAATAAAAATAATAAAAAATAAAAAAATGTCATTAATGTCAGGAATCCAAAATGATTCCTGAAAAGTTCCTTGCAGACTGCAGAGTCCAAATAAGGTGTTGGATATTTTATTTAGCTCCCCAACTTATGCCTATAGTTTTTAACCGCTCTTCCGATCTTGACTTTGATCTAATGGTTTGTTCTCGGAACGGCTGGCTTTCTTCTATCCTGTTCCTGTCTTCCTTCTCTCTTCACTTTCGGGACGATAAGACCTTAGCAGTTAAGGTTCCTCTTATCAAACCTCTTAAAAATAAAAATAATAAAAAATAAAAAAAATGTCATTAATGTCAGGAATCCAAAATGATTTCTGAAAAGTTCCTTGCAGACTGCAGAGTCCAAATAAGGTGTTGGATATTTTGTTTAGCTCCCTAACTTATGCTTGTAATATGCTTTGCGCATAATAAAGACTTTAAACGTATGAAAGGTCGTACATATTTCAATATCGACGGACATTTTGGAATGTCCCCATTTTCGGGAACATTTTGCGTCAATATCCCAGAAATTTCGAAACGTTTCTGGAATTCTGGAGAGGTTGGCGTTATTTTCCACTTGAGAATTTACGAGACTTCCATTGTTGCACGTTCTGTTTTCTTTAGAATGACTTTTAGTAGATTCTTTATTAGCTTTATCTGAGTTTATCACTAATTTCTTTTAGCCGCTTCTTTATAATCTTTATCCTAATGTCTTTTAGTAGATTCTTTATGAACTTCATTGTTGGTGGTTGGTCTCAAAGCAACAAAGATAATTTTGGCAATAAAGAGTTCAGTAACTTCAATGTGCTCATCAACTTCATTCTCTCTTGTGACATTTTCTTCTTCCTGTTCTTTTGATTATCTTTCTTCAACTCTCTTAGCATAATATTCGCATTTAATAACTTTGTCAGTAACTTCTTCCATTTCTTCATTTCCACCAATTATAGCATTGTGCAATTTAAATAAATTGCCATCATTAACTTCTTCTATTTCTTTATTGTCTGTACTTGGATCAGTTAGATTTGCGTAATTATTCTTAATTCTTCTACCAACGCTAGTAATTTTGTTATCAGAATACTATCCACTCTGATCTTTGTAAGCATCCTCAGTATATTTGTTGTAATTTTATCATGTACCATTATTATCTTCAGTAATTATCTATTGTTCTTTTAGTTATTTTCTTAGTAAACATTATACCATTAGTTTCTGGTATTCTAGCATGGAATTCTTCTTCAAATTTATTTATTGCGAGTTTTGTCATAATGATAATCTTCATTTGTAGTTTTGTAATAATCTTCATTACTAGTTTTGACGCTTGATGTGGCCTGTGGCGTGGCATGCCCATCCCGTAGTTTGCCTTTCGTCAGATGGGCGAGAAGGGGCACAATACTTCCCATTTAGGTGCTGGGTCAACACGAGAACACCAGAAAGTAACCCGTTGAAATATTTGCAATCGAAAAACGAGTACAAATTTTTGTCGATGGTGGGATTCGAACCCGGGACCTTCTGCATGGCAAGCAAGCGCGTTACCACTGGATCAACCGTGCCCCATTTCATTTGAATCGTTATCTTTAACAACACCATTTCCTTTCATTTCTTCAGAACTTCGATGTTGTTTATTTCTAAACTCATCAAGATGTCTGACAATTCTTAGCATCATTTCAACTATCGGTAAATCCTCAGCATTTTTGTCAAGGGTTTCCGTGAAATTGCTTTCTACTGAGGTTCTTCCACATATCCTGGGTGTATTATTTTATTTATTTGTTCTCTTACGAGTATTTCTTATTACTATTATTTTTTTTTTAATTTTTCTAATAACGACTCGTTCTTTATCACTTTTATTTTCGTTATTGCAAGTATATTTTTAACGTTGCATTCATTTTCAACAACTCCTTTTCCTCGTACCTATCTGAATTGGTGTATTGGTGATTACCATTTCTTGTTCTTCCAATCCTCTTTTATTTGAAGTTATGAAATTGAATTTATTTATTTATTTATTTATTTACAATATAAACGGTTTCCCTTTACTATCTAATACAAATCAACAACCTAACTATCAAAAACGGAAAATAAACGGGGAAGAAATACCTATAATATGTGTACCTATTGACTATCTAATACATATTTAACTGGCCTAGCTGGAACAGGTATAAATAATTTATTTATAGATTTCATTATTTTTACTATTTTTTAACCAGGTACCTACCTAATTCTGTCAAATAGATTTTATTTATTTGGATTTTTAAATAGGTCAATGCAATTTTTTTCTTTTAAGTCTTTATCATTGCCTTCTTCTTCCTCCTCATCTTCTTCTTTGGGATTTATGTTATCCACTTTTATTATTTCTATTAATCAGCACATTTCTTGTTCGTGGAAAAGTAGGATATAAAAAAAGGAGCAAATAAGGCAAGTAAAAATAAGGAAGAAGAAATAGAATCCAGAACATTTGTTTGGAGCGCTAATCTAATACAACAAGAAAATGAATAATGAAAAAAAGAAAGAGGAGGAGGAGAAAAAGAAGAAGAAGAAGAAAACTAAACGAGAGATTTGATTGAAAAGAGGGAAAATGAAATTAAATGTTTCTCAGATGGAAGGAAAATAGGGACGAGACGAGGGAAAAATAGGGACGAGACGAGGGAAAAATGGGATGAGACGAGGAAAAAATGGGGATGAGACGAGGGAAAAATGGGATGAGACGAGGGAAAAATGGGGATGAGACGAGGGAAAAATGGGATGAGATGAGGGAAAAATGGGATGAGACGAGGGAAAAATGGGATGAGACGAGGGAAAAATGGGATGAGACGAGGAAAAAATGGGATGAGACGAGGGAAAAATGGGATGAGACGAGGGAAAAATGGGATGAGACGAGGAAAAAATTGGAATGAGAGGGCGTAGGAAGGGATGAATGGATGATGAAATGAAAAAAAATAGGCCAAGTTCTATTTCCAGAATGGCAGGGACAAAATGCAAAAGGGTTGAGGGAGAGGGACAAAAAAAGGGGAATGTAAATTTTGAAAATACCGACCTGGGTAGTTACGTTAAAAAAAAAAAAAAAAATGTAGAGGAAATATTAATAAATTTTCTTAATTATTGGTGGTTTTTTTCGACATGCTAGTTGTAGTGTTGAAACTAAAGCGAGTAATTTTAAGACTTTTTCTAGGATAACTGTCTAAAACTTTACTATCGTTCAAAAAAGGGGTGGCTCAGTTTCCTAAAAAAAGATTCAGTATGTATAATTAAAAGTAAAAGTGCATCCCA
>NW_007379731.1:0-15433 GCF_000475195.1 Diaphorina citri | reverse complement strand
CCCGAAAGGAGTTGATTCTGCCGGAAAAACTTTTTTCCAGTTTAAAATGGAGTATTCCATGTACCGACTTTCAAACTATAGTTTCCTGCGCTTCAAGAGGACTAAGGTTTATATGGGTTGATTCTGCCAAAGGCCCCCGAAAGGGGTTAATTCTGCTGAAAATTTTACGGGTTTCGTCCTGAGTTTTACAAATGGAGTATTCCATGTACCATTCAGACACGGTTTTCTGCGGCTTACAGAGGACTAACTGTCTTATGATGGGTTGATTTGCCAAAAACGCCCCCGCGAAACGAGTTGATTCTAACATTTTGGATCTACCGGTAAATTCACTGGGGACGAGATCATGGCTTATAAGCTTGCGACAGACGTGGTTTTACCATTCATAAGCTGAAGGTCTGTTTCCAGCAGCCACGGTACTTCAGAGTTGGGCAGCGGCAGCATACTACTTCATAATTTCTTTACTGCCCCTTACAAACTTTGGTAAAAGAGTAGAGTTCAATTTGATTTCAAATTGAACATCTAAAGCTGTATACTGCACTATCATCGTCAAGCATGTACACTATATCATTGGACGGCTGTTGTATCCAAAAAACGAATGGTGGTCATAATGAATATAACCTCCATATCCAGATACTTGCAGTGTCTATCCCGGCTATGAATCGAGCCCCCATCCATAGATCCCATCGCATAGACAACTATGTTGAGCAACATGTTAACGTTTCCTACTGGGGTAGGCAACATCCCTAGGAATCTTGTTTCCGAAAATCAAAACTAAACAATCCATAGGGTTTCCGGTCAAAGTCGTCTTAGTTGGGGAAAGCTCCCGGAAAACCGTCTTAGTTGGGTATATTTGGAATCAGGAGACCATTTCGCGTCTTTTGGCACCAGTTCCAGCCATGTACCTTATGAGGTAAATTTTGGCCCCGTTTGGGACATTTCAAAGCCGTCTTATTTGGGGAAAGCCCCCAGTAAACCGTCTTAGTGTGGTATATTTGGAATCAGGAGACCTTTCCGCGTCTTTTGGCACCAGTTCCAGCCATGTACCTTATGAGGTAAATTTTGGCCCCGTTTGGGACATTTCAAAGCCGTCTTATTTGGGGAAAGCCCCCAGTAAACCGTCTTAGTTGAGTATTTTTGGAATCAGGAGACCTTTCCGCGTCTGTTGACATCAATTCCAGCCATGTACCTTATGAGGTAAATTTGTGCCCCGTTTTGCGATTTTTACCCTCTTCCCCAGGGATAAAGCCCCCGGTTTGGCCACTAAGACTCATATTTTTGAAATGTACTCGCCAACCCCCATCAGATCCATAGGAAGAAAATTTTGTACCTTATGAGGTAGAAAAAATGTACCTCAGCTCCGGCTCTATTACTGATTTCCTAAAACCCTCCTTTTATTATAAGTTTAGGTGGAAAAGAATGTCTTACGAAATGTAGGTATGACATGCCACAAGAAAACAAAATAACGACTTTCTAAAGGAGGTAGGTACTAGTGATTTCATTTTTTGTCGATAGGCCTTTAACCTCTCAGGAGCGCAGTCCGACCAAAATTTAATATTATAACGTGATGTGCACATTGCCTACACAGAATAAATACCAGGCAATCATACAATCTGGGCCCAGTTTCAGTTGAGAGTTTAAGAACTGAATTCATCCAACGCAACGATAGACACAGTGAATACAGTGATGAAGTAAAGTAGGCGACAGAACTGTCTGGTAACTACAAGTGTGTGGTTAGCACATTTGATGATGAAGACTTCATGAACAAGAAGATGACGGTGTTTGGTGAGTACCCTCCATAAATATATTAATTTAATAATTTTTATTTTTCTCTTCTTTTTTTATTATTGGTCGTGGCAATATTTTGTTAAGTTCCAACAATACATACCTAAGTAGATACGAAAACCTCACAAATTCGGACTCATCAGCTTTCATTTCTGGATAGACGTGATGATATAGGTTTATAGGAATTATTATGTTTACTCTCTATTTCTATCTAGTATAGAATAAGAAGATGGAGGTGTAAGGAAAGACATTTTCCAGAAATCTAGTACAGAATTTTCTCTTTCCGTCTCTGTTTATGACACTACGCAAACAATACATCGCCTGCTAAGTTTCATATTGTATATAACCCAATCTCTCTCTCTCTCTCTCTCTCTCTCTCTCTCTGGGAAAATTTCCCACCCTAGTTACTTTCCTTATCCTATAGGAAGGAAAGTAATGTAATCGGGTCTCAGCTTGGTTGTCCCCTCGGTGATGAAGAGACGGCGGGGCAAGGGCGTTGGGCTGGGTTCACTGGCTGCCATCAGTGAGTGCCCGTCTCGTTTCCCTGGAGAAACTGCACGGTTGTTCGCACTTCCTTGCCCTTGATGCAAAGCGCCAATGGTACCAACAAGTATCATGGGGTTGGCGTGACTTTGAACTGCTCCTTGAGTGAGTGCGACCAGATGAGGGAGAGCGGCTGTAGGAGGATCGGGAACTGCTTCCACTCTGATGACGGAGTGACACTATCTCCTGCCGTAGACTTGCGATCTCTTGACTGAAGCTGGCGGCGATTTGAGTGAGCTTAGCTGCTAGGATGTCGTCCCCTGGTATGATTAGATGGGCGCTGCGGTAGTTGGGGCTGTCTGTTCGGGAGAGGACCGGTGTTGCTGCTGGACCAGGGAAGAGAAGGCTGCTTGCTGGTTGGATTGAGCTGAACTGTTACTGGATAACGTCAGGGTCACCAATTGTGGGGACTTGGGGAGCGCTGGAATGAGAAATCCAGTTGTAGAGGTTGATATCAGAAGGTTTTGATTTGCACTTTATTGAGTGAATTGAGCGAATTAATTTTACAAGGAAAAACTTAAAACTATACATAAAAGATTTGATTTACGAAGTAGTGATAAGGAAACATGTGATAATATGCTGAACATGTGCTGCGTGTAGTATCCTGAAGAGCGCACGCCACATAGGTAACTAATACATGTCAAGGGTTTTCTGGTCCAGATGTATGCAAGTAGGTTCTAAACACAATAAAATTGACAGCAATTGGTTAAGAATAACTTTTCCGATTACAATTATTTACACTCTCTACATTGTCTTCTATGCTTAATTTTAAAAGAAAATTTAACCACAACACAACAGAAGTGTAAGTTATAGATAAACTAACGAAAAATTGGGGAAAAAAATATTTCACTGCGAAATAGAGACACGGGTCGTACACAAATCTTGAAATAAAACAATCAAATATGACTGAGGATGAGGACTGTCACTGACTGGCCTTTGGGATACCTACAAATCAAAAACTAAAAGCCTTTGTTTTAAGGATCCCTACAAACGATGAGTCATCCTTTTGCAATTGTACAACGAGTTGTATCACAGATACCTACTAGATACCTACCCCCGATGTAATATAGCTATGTACGTATACCTAGGTATACCTAATATAAGATTTTGGTGTAAGAAAAAACCTATATTGAATGGCAGGGTTACTATATCACATGTCACATGTACGAACTCTTACCGTCATATGTATGAAATCTAAAATGTATGAAAAATGAAATCATATGTATGAAAAATGTTTCCAATTTCCCGTCATTTCTTTAGATTTCATACATACGACGGCGACGGTTAGACTTCATTGCACCCGACGACCTTTGACTCTGGAATTCAATACTTACTATTTTGAGTGCGACAGGTTCAATATCGGTACCTAGAGCAGGGCCACTTAAATGCCATCTTAGGTTTTACGAGTCTTAGTTGAGGCAAAGCCCCCGCAAAACCGTCTTAGTTGGGTATATTTGGAATCAGGAGACCATTCCGCGTCTTTTGGCACCAGTTCCAGTCATGTACCTTATGAGGTAAATTTTGGTCCCGTTTGGGACATTTTAAAGTCGTCTTAATGTACATCAGCGCATGGTGTTAAACTGTGACGTGCCATAGACGTTAACCTCTGATGAAGATATAACTATGATACACCCAAGTGCGAAAAAATTTGGGACAGCAAAGGATTTCCGTCCCTTCACTCTGATAGCCTTTGTGCCTGCCTAGTTACCTTGAAAGTTTGCGTTCCTGCCCAAGGCGAACTTTATTATAAAACAGATCCACTTGGCCTTGTGACTAGGGTATAGAAATCTCTATCGAGTGACTGAGTTCTGAAAGTCTAATACGGAACCCTAATACAGACACTCGATTGGGATTCCGGCACTCTAATATGGAACCCTGATACAGTCACTCAATTGGGATTCTGGCACTCTAATATGGAACCCTGATACAGTCACTCAATTGGGATTCCGGCACTCTAATATGGAACCCTGATACAGTCACTCAATTGGGATTCCGGCACCCTAGTTTTTTTACTTTCTTTTAAAAGTTCCATGGTCAATCTGTCCCAAATTTATCGCTCTTGAGTGTAGAGGTTACTTATTATGCTAATAACTTGTCACGAGGGGAAACAGTACCAGAACAATTCATATTGACCAAGGTATCAGGTCAGACTAGCTGCCATGTCCTATTAACAATTATTATTATAATTCTATTAATTATGTAGGAATTTATTCCTCTGTTCATTGCACATTGGAGCGAATTCTGTTGACATTGGAAACAATTCTTTGGTAGGTAGGGTAGGTATCTATCTTGGTAGCAACATAGTATCTACCTACATAATTAAACAAACTATGAAAAGGTAGGTACCTAGGTGTTGGACTGTCAAGATATGGGATATAAAAATAGGTAGGTATCTATCTTGGTAGCAACATAGTATCTACCTACATAATTAAACAAACTATGAAAAGGTAGGTACCTAGGTGTTGGACTGTCAAGATATGGGATATAAAAATAGGTAGGTATCTATCTTGGTAGCAACATAGTATCTACCTACATAATTAAACAAACTATGAAAAGGTAGGTACCTAGGTGTTGGACTGTCAAGATATGGGATATAAAAAAAAACAAGTTAGGTATGGGATATAAAAATAAACAATATCTATTTTACTGCCCATTATTGATACCAATGTTAGTCATTGTATATGTATGTAGGTATCATAGGTATCTACTACCGAGAAGTGATATTGAATGCGCCTATGCACCCAGGTATTCCAGCATAGCAAGTTCAAAGAAGCAATGGTCTATGTCATCTATTGTCCTTTCAATGTCATTACCACTGACAAAAACAATGCGAAATCATCTCTAGGTCATTAGGCTATGGCCTAGCATCATGATAACAGAAGGTTTTTACAGGCATTGTAAAGTACAAATAATAGGATGCTATGTGGAGACGAGATATGAATTTCCATAGGAGATACTGCCTAATAATGTCATTTCCTCTTCCACTTACGAACCTAATGTGTGGAAAACACACCCAAGTCCCCAGACAACATTGTGGCATTATGCCCCAAGGAAACTCGTGAAGTTTGGTGACATTTCCGCCGACAATCCTCTGGTTGCGTTCCACTTGTCCGCAAGCTGAAAGCCAATTAAGATTATTTTACTGAGTGTCAACTAGTGAGGAAAGGTGTAATGGGACATCTGAATCATGTAAGGCCTTCGAAGCATTGTTTAAGGCCTGTCGCACATTGGGAACATTGTTTCGCGACGGTTAATAGTGTGGAGTATCCTGAAAATCCAAACCTATGATCATGATACAGACCTCTCAGTTGCACAACTATGTAGTTCGCCTCCAGTGTGAGATTTGCATACGTTTGGATTGTCAGGTGACGCCGACGTGATACTTTGAATGTGTGAGAGGCCTTAAAGTACGAAAATCGTTCTAACTATCATGTTCATTCCTCAGTTAGGACTCAGAATTGAAAGATCTGGAAAGCTGGAAACACCTTTCAATCACTTACCGCAGTTGCAATGGTTCATCGAGGAATTAATGGTGGTCAGATCATCTACGTTGAAGTCGACTATAACATCTGAACTGTCCGATAGGAAGTGACTGGCTGAAGGGAGATCAAAGAAAGAACTTCTACCTTGGTCTTCAGGAGGTGGAGGAGGAGCATAGGGGTTGGGGACGTTTGGCATCGGTGGTTGATAGCCCCAGTTGTAATTTGGCAAGAAAGATCGGAAAGACAGGTGAGAAGGTGAAAATTGCTGTAAAATTTGAAATAAAATTGATCATGTTAGGAGGAATTCTCGAAGAACTTACATGGATAAATGTGGTACACAGATGGCAAACTGTAGGTAAATTTGGAAGACTACACAAAATACTTCCACAAATCTTATGAGTAAAACCCTTCCCCTGAACAATTCTTTCGTAAGAAAATATTACAAAAAGAGTGTTACACGTGCTTTGATATCCCAATCAAAATTACCTACTCTTGTAATGGATACATAATAGTTTCTTCATAATTATGTACGTGACTTTGCACGAAAAATTCTTCTCTATGGCAACTCGCCTTTCGTTTCGTCTAGGGCCGTTCACAGACTAATGCCGCAAAACCCTGCGGGCTCTCCTGGGTGGGATATACGCCAGAGCTTTTTTGGGGGGAGGGAACTGATGGTTCCTTTAGGAGCCCGGGCAAAACTGCTGGTTCCCGGCCCTCTTGATTAGTACGAGCCCGTAGAGGGGCCGGATAAAATCCCTCTGAGGACGGCCCTAGGTTCGCCATGGAGTAATTCGTAAACTTATGTTGGCGTGCACGGTTATAAAAATCAGTCTATAAATTGGACTTTAAAATGAAATTGTTTTCTAATCAAATTTATGGGGTTTCCCTTTCTGGCTATCTTGCTTGTTTCATATAGAATGGAAAACAAAGGTTTCAGTTATAGCAGGGAACCGGGATTTGTATTACCAGTGCGTTTTCCCTTATAAAAAATATGACTAGTATGGTCACACAGCACACAGAAATATGTAGTTCTGGTAATTGTATTAGAATCGCATGGTTAGTAGCCAGCAAGTCATTGTGCATCAAGTCTAGAAAACCAACAAGCAATAAAACAAAGGTATTTTAGCCAGCCTACTTAGCTTAGTCGGTAGTGCATGTACGTGACTTTGCACGAAAAATTCTTCTCTATGGCAACTCGCCTTTCGTTTCGTCTAGGGCCGTTCACAGACTAATGCCGCAAAACTCTGCGGGCCCTCCTGGGTGGGATATACTCTAGAGCTTTTTTGGGGGGAGGGAACTGATGGTTCCGGGTCCCTTTAGGAGCCCGGGCAAAACTGCTGGTTCCCGGCCCTCTTGATTAGTACGAGCCCGTAGAGGGACCGGATAAAATCCCTCTGAGGACGGCCCTAGGTTCGCCATGGAGTAATTCGTAAACTTATGTTGGCGTGCACACATAATTATAACAAACTCATAAGTCTCATAACCCCAAGGCCTCAAGGTAAAGGTACTTTGTCATTAGCTGAAGTTAAGACACAAGACTGCTCTCTCATGTGCATTCCACCCAATAATTTAGAATGTTTACGTAGGTACACAAAACTAATCATAAAGTCAAATGAGTTATTAGTGTGTTCAATGAAGTTCGTAGCATGTCTCTTATAGAACGCGTCCTATCCTGTCTTCCTTCTCTCTTCGATTTCGGGACGATAAGACTATAGCAGTTACAGTTCCCTCTGTCAAACCTCTTAAAAAAAAGGTATTTTACTAGTAAATCCCAAATATCCAAGACTTTATTATGTTATTTTTACTTTCTCTTGGTAAGAAGGAGTATTTTTTCTTTTTTCTTAGAATAATTCCTGAACACAGTAGACCAGTCTATAAATTGGACTTTAAAATGAAATTGTTTTCTAATCAAATTTATGGGGTTTCCCTTTCTGGCTATCTTGCTTGTTTCATATACAAGAATGGAAAACAAAGGTTTCAGTTATAGCAGGGAACCGGGATTTGTATTACCAGTGCGTTTTCCCTTATGAAAAATATGACTAGTATGGTCACACAGAAATATGTAGTTCTGGTAATTGTATTAGAATCGCATGGTTAGTAGCCAGGAAGTCATTGTGCATCAAGTCTAGAAAACCAACAAGCAATACCTATAGGAATTCTAAAACAAAAGGTATTTTACTAGTAAATCCCAAATATCCAAGATTTTGTTATTTTTACTTTCTCTAGGTAAGAAGGAGTTTTTTCTTTTTTCTTAGAATAATTCCTGAACACAGTAGAAAGTTTTTTTCCTCTCGTTGTACAAGCTTCTTTCTCGTAACTGTAGGCTTTTCCTGTCCTCTCTTCTTTCTCATTTCGATTTTGGAATGTTTCGGGATCAAACCTTTTCAGAATCAATGGAAGTATTGTTGACAACGAAAAAGATAAAAAGTTCCATGGTCAATCTGTCCCAAATTTATCGCTCTTGAGTGTAGAGGTTACTATTATTATGCTAATAACTTGTCACAAGGGGAAATAGTACCAGAACAATTCATATTGACCAAGGTATCAGGTCAGACTAGCTGCCATGTCCTAACAATTATTATTATAATTCTACGAGTATTAATTATGTAGGAATTTATTCCTCTGTCCATTGCACATTGGAGCGAATTATGTTGACATTGGAAACAATTCTTTGGTAGGTAGGTATCTATCTTGGTAGCAATATATTATCTACCTACACAATTAAATAAACTATGAAAAGGTAGGTGTTGGACTGTCAAGATATGGGATATAAAAATAGGTAGGTATCTATCTTGGTAGCAACATAGTATCTACCTACATAATTAAATAAACTATGAAAAGGTAGGTACCTAGGTGTTGGACTGTCAAGATATGGGATATAAAAAAAAACAAGTTAGGTATGGGATATAAAAATAAACAATATCTATTTTACTGCCCATTATTGATACCAATGTTAGTCATTGTATATGTATGTAGGTATCATAGGTATCTACTACCGAGAAGTGAATGATGACTGGAACACTTTCGTTTTTCGAAAGCCGGTCGTGCTCGCCCAGAGTTACCTTGATTTCTTTTGGATTGACGCTGAAAAAAGCCACAAGTGAATCAATGGATCAAAAAGGGATATCATTATCAAATCATCAGTAATAAGGGTTTTCATTCCTCCTGGCCGTAATTTCTGCAATTCGATTTTGTCCTCTAAGGATGGGTTTAACCAATTTTCTTTTTAGCCCCTAACAGCCTGTTAGCTTAAGAGCTCTGTTGTGTTAAGTCTACGCAAACCAAATGGAACTTAACAACAGACTGTTAGCTTAATAGGCCTTCTAGAGGCTAAAAAAATATTGGTGAAACAGACGATAAGAAATCCTCATGACAATTTTCCCTGCAATGACATGACGTACCCTTCAATACAATGAGCCGCAGTCAGGACATGTCTCTTGGCAATCAGAGTGGCACCACAGTAGAACTTTCCCTTCTTGGTGAGAGCGGCAATCCAAGGAAACTCGTGAAGTTTGGTGACATTTCCGCCGACAATCCTCTGGTTGCGTTCCACTTGTCCGCAAGCTGAAAGCCAATTAAGATCATTTTACTGAATGTCAACTGGTGAGGAAAGGTCTAATGGGACATCTGAATCATGTAAGGCCTTCGGAGCATTGTTTAAGGCCTGTCGCACATTGGGAACATTGTTTCGCGACGGTTAATAGTGTGGAGTATCCTGAAAATCCAAACCTATGATCATACAGACCTCTCAGTTGCACAACTATGTAGTTCACCTCCAGTGTGAGATTTGCATAGGTTTGGATTGTCAGGTGACGTCGACGAGATACTTTGAATGTGTGAGAGGCCTTAAAGTACGAAAATCGTTCTAACTATCATGTTCATTCCTCAGTTAGGACTCAGAATTGAAAGATCTGGAAAGCTGGAAACACCTTTCAATCACTTACCGCAGTTGCAATGGTTCATCGAGGAATTAATGGTGGTCAGATCATCTACGTTGAAGTCGACTATAACATCTGAACTGTCCGATAGGAAGTGACTGGCTGAAGGGAGATCAAAGAAAGAACTTCTACCTTGGTCTTCAGGAGGTGGAGGAGGAGCATAGGGGTTGGGGACGTTTGGCATCGGTGGTTGATAGCCCCAGTTGTAATTTGGCAAGAAAGATCGGAAAGACAGGTGAGAAGGTGAAAATTGCTGTAAAATTTGAAATAAAATTGATCATGTTAGGAGGAATTCTCGAAGAACTTACATGGATAAATGTGGTACACAGATGGCAAACTGTAGGTAAATTTGGAAGACTACACAAAATACTTCCACAAATCTTATGAGTAAAACCCTTCCCCTGAACAATTCTTTCGTAAGAAAATATTACAAAAAGAGTGTTACACGTGCTTTGATATCCCAATCAAAATTACCTACTCTTGTAATGGATACATAATAGTTTCTTCATAATTATAACAAACTCATAAGTCTCATAACCCCAAGGCCTCAAGGTAAAGGTACTTTGTCATTAGCTGAAGTTAAGACACAAGACTGCTCTCTCATGTGCATTCCACCCAATAATTTAGAATGTTTACGTAGGTACACAAAACTAATCATAAAGTCAAATGAGTTATTAGTGTGTTCAATGAAGTTCGTAGCATGTCTCTTATAGAACGCGAGGAGGGAAGACGGCAGAATACAGAGCACGTGTAAGTGTCCTCTCAGCCCGGAGAGTTCAATTCCAATTCAGCCATGGAAAATTTCTCCAATTCCCAAACAAAGTCTTGCCAGAGTAGAAGGTGAAGTAACAATATTGAGAGCAAAATATAGGAAAAAAAATCATGTCTCTCAATAATTACATTGTGTTTACTCTCATTCAGCGCTGCATTTTAATTTTTTCTCACTCCCAGATATACACGACGGATTGATAGAATGAAATTCCAATCACGTATTTAGTTTTGATGTTTGTTTAAGTCACCATACATAGCTGTCTAATCCATTTATATTCTATAGAAAAAGAAGGAGAAGGAAATGAACAGATTTTTCCATGTCAAATTTTATCACCCGTTCTAGATTATCAGAAAATCAATTCCTCGATTGTCTAAACTATTATAAATATCTTCAAACATCAGGAAAATACCCCTTCCTTACTGTAATACTTACATGAGATGATCATGCCTTTAAGTAAACACACGTTATGTCGCGTCGCGTCATTAAAACATTTATACATAGCAAGAAAATTGATGTAAGGAAGGAATTCTCACCCTCCCCTTCTCGTAAAATCAATTCCTCGATTGTCTAAACTATTATAAATATCTTCAAACATCAGGAAAATACCCCTTCCTTACTGTAATACTTACATGAGATGAGCATGCCTTTAAGTAAACACGTTACGTCGCGTAGTGTCGTTAAAACATTTATACACAGCAAGAAAATTGATGTAAGGAAGGAATTCTCACCCTCCCCTTCTCGCAAGGAAGGGTTACAAAGAGGATTTGAGGAGTGGAAGTGGCAAAAGCATGCTGTGAAACACTGGCTTTGTTTACTTGAAAACTTAAAACAGCTTGTGCTATAAATTTACAATATAAACACCGTAAGGAAGTTCTTACTGGGAGAGATTTAATTGGGATAGTGAAACTCCTAATGAATTTATAATTAAAAACTTTTCTTCTTGAGCAACACACGGAGTTTGTCAGAAAATCCTTTGTAGGTAACTCTGTGAAGATATACATCGGGCAAGACATGGACGGATTGGACGGTTCTTGTGGATTTACAGTACCTCTTCTTGAATTTCTTAATGATATTGATATAAATATAAACAGACAGTTTGATTCCTCGTTTTTGAAATCTTCATCAGATCATCAGTATACAATTACCTATTGATGCCTAATGATGGAAAAATGAGAGTCCAGTGAAAGCATCAGGAGCAGCTTTTCAGTTCCGTATACCTTAGGAAGTAGAAAAAATATAATCTTGTCCTATTTGCTTGGACGTTGTGTCGTGTTTCAAACATTTCAAAGACATGCTTCAACCACTACTGAATAAAATTTGCCCCTTCATCCAACAGAATCTATTTCTCTATTACAAACATACTGAACACACTACTGAAAAGAGTTTGTCAGAAAATCCTTTGTAGGTAACTCTGTGAAGATATACATCGGGCAAGACATGGACGGATTGGACGGTTCTTGTGGATTTAAAGTATCTCTTCTTGAATTTCTTAATGCTATTGATATAAATATAAACAGACAGTTTGATTCCTCGTCTTTTGGAATCTTCATCAGTTTACAATTATTACCTATTGATGCCTAATGATGGAAAAATGAGAGTCCAGTGAAAGCATCAGGAGCAGCTTTTCAGTTCCGTATACCTTAGGAAGTAGAAAAAATATAATCTTGTCCTATTTGCTTGGACGTTGTGTCGTGTTTCAAACATTTCAAAGACATGCTTCAACCACTACTGAATAAAATTTTCCCCTTCATCCAACAGAATCTATACACTACTGAAAGTCTCATATTATTGACTAATGATAGCGATCTAGTTCATAGGTTCACACAAGTGGTTCAATTTCAAAGCTAGAGCTTTTGAAAAGCTTTCGCTAATATCCCTTCAGTATGAAGTTTTTATTGTGTAACTAAATCTCTTTCCACATTTTGTCCTGCATCGGTCACTTTTCTGTTAGCCTCATTTTCAATTGAATGTACAAGTGTATTGAAGTATGCAATATGCCCCGTAAAGAGCGTTTGGATTTTAACATTGCTTACTCTCGTTTTGGGAGAAAGGATTTCTACAGCCTGAAAGTGCTCAAATATATTAATTTGCTAGACATGGAAATCATGGAATAACCTTATTCGTCTTAAAATAACTCTGAGCTCTTTTAAGACGGATAAGGTTACAAATGAAGATAATGAATATTTGTGTTCTGTCACCAAGATATATTCAATGTTTTTCTTTTTGTAAGAGCAAACCAAACAATCAGCGAAGCTCCTACAGCAAAACGAGGGGAACATGTTTGTATTTATTTTTCAACGGTACATCTTGGGCAGAATTTATTCTAATTCTCTCGTTGCATTTGTTTTAACATTGATGAGCTCATATCTCCCATTTAAATTTAATACTTCCCCGGCTTTGATCAAGTTGGATAGGTTGCAATATGATATGATTGTGTAATGAACAGTGAAAAGTCCATTTCAAATGAACTGGGGAGCGTATCCTATGTACATACGGGCTTCGGACATTGCGTTTTTCAAATAATTTCAAAACTAATAAATGTTGGAATATAAAAATGCAAGCATTGGATTGATCATAGGAGAGATCAGTCAACCATAATCTTAATATAAAATATTATGAAACAGAATGATATACACCCACATTACCTACTTCTGTGTAGTGACATGGGGTGATGGGGCTATGGTTTGGTCCAAATAGCACTCTAGTATACTTCAAAAATCCCCGAATTTTTTCTCAGGGAAAAAAAATTAAATCAGCCAATTACATACCATGATTGTGTAATTCTCTGTATAGGTACAAACGTTAGGGACACGGAAGGAGCCCAGATATTGTTTCTGGGCGTCCAAGAGGGTTTTAAACCCCCAATCCTTCCAACACCGTGAGATAGGTACCATGTCTATCTCATGGACACGGAAAGCAAAGCGAAGCATACCATAAAAAGTAATAACACAAATCCATTGAAATAAAAGAGATAATTAATATGTTGTGAGTATTTTTTAAATGTTGAATCATTGTTGAGAAAATAATATTGGTATCCCTATGCAAAATTCTTCACAAAAATTTGTTGCATTTAGAACTAACTACCTATTTAAACCGAACACGAGTATGTAGGTACACATTATTATGTAGACATGGTAGGTATGCACCTACATTATACATATACATATTTCTGTAACAGGTATAGGTACCTACCTAGTTATATGCTACATTCCTGGTGTGGACTAAATTATACATATCTAGGTATACATAGGATTTCGCAACAGATTCAGACAGTTATGTAATTTCAAATAATTGCACGCCTACTTTACACAATGAGCCCGTACTGTTTTCAGTTTTAATGAGTCTTGAACCTGATGCTCTCTGCAAAGTGAGCAGCTGTGTGCAATTATCTCACTGTTTAACTTTTCTTCCTTATTTTTACATTCGCAAAGGAAGCTTTCCCCCTGGAAAGTCTCACCCCTTCTACCAGACTTCGAACATAATTTTTCATTTGTTTATTTAAATAAATTTCGCCTTTCATGTATTTACATAATAAAATGATTCAGATGTGAACGCGCCAAGAGTTAAGCTTTTTAAAAAAGAAAACGTTCCGAGAATTTATGTTACCGAGAAAGTGGAAATCTGAGCGTAAATATTAGATTTCTATTTTAGAATAACATAACATAAGTCATAACTATTCATCAGTTACGTGTTGATTTTGCTGATATCTTTGAACTGAGTTGAGGAATAGGCAAAGTTCACACCGTTTCACTTACTTTTGGTTGTCAGCAGACTGGCCGCCAGTTTTGTTAAAGACATAGTCAAACTTATGTCTGCTGACGGTCAAAAGTAAATTGAACAGATATATTTGTAGTTGATATAAAGCTTCACAGTGTTACTGATTTTTCAAAGAGCTTTGCCCAAAATGCCATGACCATGACGTAATTCTTTACAAATTAGCTTGGAACAGATAGCCAAAAGCGGTCCTATTCTGTGACATAGACCGTATATGAGAACTCTTAATAATATGAACCTATTGCTGAGTTCTCTAGGAAGAAAAATAAAAAACTTTTGCTAAAATACTCTTTTTTAAGAAAGTTCATGTTTAATTTTCAGACTAAATTTTAGAGAAAGACTTTTTGTTAAAGACATAGTCAAACTTATGTCTGCTGACGGTCAAAAGTAAATTGAACAGATATATTTGTAGTTGATATAAAGCTTCACATTGTTACTGATTTTTCAAAGAGCTTCGCCCAAAATGCCATGACCATGACGTAATTCTTTACAAATGAGCTTGGAACAGATAGCCAAAAGCGGTCCTATTGTGTGACATAGACCGTATATGAGAACTCTTAATAATATGAACCTATTGCTGAGTTCTCTAGGAAGAAAAATAAAAACTTTTGCTCAAATACTCTTTTTTTAAGAAAGTTCATGTTTAATTTTCAGACTAAATTTTAGAGAAAGACTAGGAAAAAATTAGTCAATCAAGTTTTAATAATTTCTAAGTTCTTAAATTTTTTAATCATATGCAAATTTCCATTGAATGAGATGCGCTTGCCCTCGCTTTTTTGTTTGCTTTTCTTAATTATTTTATTATTTTCTTTATACTTGCTCATGAATTGTCTAATGTAATTATTTACTTATTTAAATTTCATTTCGACTTTATTATTTGTGAAAGTCTGTGGCTTATTATTTATTTGTTTGGAAAGTTATTTTTCTATTTTTTATTTTTTCAACTTTTATGTGACAGTCTGCGCTCTATTTACCCATCTACTCCTTTACTACAGACCATATTTAGTATGAGAATGAGAATATAATATTTAATAGTATGTTTGGGATATCCTATTTTGTTTGGATTTGAAAATGTCAGTTTGTACTCACACTAACAGGTGACCCGGATGTGGCGATGACCAGTAGACTCGAGTGAAGAAGTA
>NW_007379730.1:11431-41400 GCF_000475195.1 Diaphorina citri | reverse complement strand
CAAATTTTCTATATCTGGGTCAATTGAACTCAACTTGATTCTTAAGTCCTAAAAACCCCACTATTCAACATTTTTATTGTTATTATTACTTAATATAGATGACTGCGTACCACCTAAAATGTATCCGCGTACCACCGGTTGAGAACCTCTGTATTAGTGGAAAAGGTAGAATGAGAAAAGGAAGAGGAGAGATGGAGAAGGGAGGAGGTGTTGGATGGGAGGGTCTGGAGGGGTAGGATAAATAAAGGAGGGGAAGGCCGACCTCCAATAAAATTGGAAAAATCTAACTACAGTAAAAGGGGAGGAGGAGGAGAAGAAGAGGAAGAAGCTCCAGGTTGCGGGTTCGATTCCCGGCCGGGGCGAACGTTACCATATAATTATGTAGACAGATGAGAGATGAGATTCGTTCTCAGAACAGCTGTCATCTTTCTGCCATCCTATCTTCCTTCTCTCTTCCATTTCGGAACCACAAGACCTCCGCAGTTACAGTTCCCTCTATGAAACCTAAAAAAAAAAATAATAATAAATAAATAAAAATAAAATAATAAAAAAGTTAAACCTATAACAACTAATAATTTCATTTCAAGTTCAAAGCCTGAATCCAATTTTGAGCAATTTGGCTACTATAGCCAAAGTAACAAAAAAAAGTAAATTCGAATTTTAATACCAATTAAATGCCTACTATACTACCTACCTACAGAGGAAAAAAAACCTTAATGCTTAGTCATAGCTATTCAATGGGACAAAAAATTGTGGAATAAATAAAAAAAAGACCAATATCTTATCTCAATTTGAAATCAATTTCTTTCTAATTAGCAAATACGAAAAAAAAATGGTCTGAAAAATTATTCAAGTTGTAAAATGAATGGATTATTTGATGTCATGCTAAAAAAAAAAGAAAAAAAAAACAGGGTGGAGAAGGTAGGTAGGAAGGTATTCGATAGAACTAGTTTTACCAACACCCTGTATGTGCTTGATTTAATTTCACTTGGACTCGAACCATCAACTTCGTCACTGTACAATTACTGTTAAGTGTTAAGATCTTTAGTGGCATGCAGGGATTTTACCTCGGCGATAAGCTAGCTTGATCGAGGCCGGAAAAAGCCATCCGGAAACAAACCAAGCTCAACGTTGCTTAACTTACCTTCCTCGGTGGTGTAGTGGTCAAGGCGCTCGCCTGGTTAACAGGAGGGCGTGGGTTCAATCCCAGCCGAGGTATGGAATTTTATCCTCAATATAATTTGAGAATTTGACCACAATAATAGTAGTAGCCTACTGCTGGAGTAAAGGGACTTTTCAGTCCTATGCGAGCAGTATAAATAAGCACTGTTATTATTATTATTTTATTTGATAGCGCTTTAACGACGCTGTATAGGTGCTTAGCCTTTCAGTGATGGAACTTTTAATTTATTATACTGGCTTCTCTATTTTCTTAAATGACCGTTTCAGCTTTTCAAATACTTCTGAATGGTTACATAACTTGATACCCTGGGCTTTACCAAGGTAAAGTCAGGGGAAGAATTCCATAAATTTAAAAAACACTACGAGGTTCATTACCTTCACTAACACTTTCATACTAACTAAAGTGTGTCTTGAAGGTTTTATTTTGGATGTGTTTAAAGTTAGGTGTGTTGTTTCCACTCGAAATCCACTGTCGCTTCTCACTGTGATGTCACTTGAAATAATGATAAAGTGGATGACAGAAAGTTGACTTATAAAATAGTTTGTGTTAATAATTAGAACGTCGATATTTTAGTCGGTTCCGGTTTTAGAGAAATTCATTAAAAGCACACTATGACATTTTTTATTATTATTATTATTATTATTTTTTTAAATTTAGCGTTTTCCTAGTGTTCATAATCATGTATTCTGGCATCTGTGACTGGTATCAAGTGTGTTAAATAACAATAGTTGATTTTAATATTTTACTTTCTTTACCTATCTTTAGTTTCTTGGACACAAAATGTGCTCTAGTGTCTAGTGTAGTACTGGTATCATAATTCTAAGACATGTATAAATAGTGTACAAATATGAATGTACGACTACGAATGCTGAATTTCGCAAGTAAGTTTTTACCAAGATAGTTTTGATTTTAAACGTATTTTATCAAACACTTGGACTCGAACCACCAACCTCCAGATTCAAAGCCCACCGTGCTAACCACTTCACCACTGAGGTTGGTGTTTTGAAAGAAAAATTATGCTACAAGAAGAGTAAGGGAAGGAAGGAAAGAAGCATTGTGCAGACCTTCGTAATGAAAACTCAGCTACCCTAATGACTCCTGAGGAACAAATATGATTACTTTTTTGGTGCATTTAATTAGTTTGATAGTGTCATCGCATTGATGAGCCGTTGTGTTAGTCTAATGGCGTGTATACAGGAGTAAAGACATCCAAAGTCTAATACACTAAATTGGTTTGGAAAACATTTGTTCGTAACCGTTGCTTGTTGACTAAAACGTTTTAAGTGACCGAGGATCTTGGATTTTTCGTTGAACTGTTGATCCTAGAATGTTGAAGTGTTGATCATTAATTTCCAATAATAGTAGTAGCCTACTGCTGGAGTAAAGGGACTTTTCAGTCCTATGCGAGCAGTATAAATAAGCACTATTATTATTATTAACTTCCGTGATCTATTTGGACCTAGTCCATGCAGTCAACATCTTATCTCCTATCATCCTAAATTAAATTAAAGGCTTAAAGTAAATGAAAGGCTTGAATTAATCTCACAAATAGTATTCCGTAATGATCTCTAAATCAACAATTTTATGTCTCTGGCGAGATTCGAACCCCAGTTCCCTCGGTTCTGGGTCCAATACCTTATCAACTGCACTACTGAGCATTGTTAATTTAGTTGTAAATATTTAGTTTAAATTAATTTAGTTTAAACTTCATGTCAGTTGTAATGAACATAAAGTAGTTACCTTTAAACAAGCCCAGGTCATTAGACGAGAGATCCTGATAATACCTATATTATTATCATTATTAGTTCACCACAATCAATATCAGATCAATTGAAAATCAATAAATTGGACAGAATAAATGACTGCTCCCTGGTGTAATGCGAGGGAAGCAAGCAAGACAAGCAGACAGCACATTGGTTCCTCAAAAATGTAGCCTTACTTACTTTTTAGGATTTTAGGTGTGTGACTGTGTAATGTAACGTCATTTGACTGCTAAGAAATTTGCAGTGTTTAGGACGGGGGTTTTGAGGGCAGCACGCGATTGACTATCTGGATACCAACCACGTTTACCTAACGTTGCTCAACTTCAGTGATTCATTAAATTAATTGTAAAGAAGTCAAAAAGAGACATACTATTGTTAATAATTAAATTGAAAAGAAATTCCTGTCGCTGGCTGTAGAAACACTTATTTTTTTGGATAGATGGCTTTGTAGTCTGGTACTTTGTGAAATTGGGACCAGCATCAACATTCAACTATCGCTGGTTCTGTTCCCGTCCGGGGCTGATTTCACCCTAAACAGATAACGTTCGTTCTCGGAACGGCTAGCTATCTCCTATCCTCCTTTTCGCTTTCGGGACGATAAGACCAGTAGCAGTTACAATTCCCTCTATCAAACCTGAAAAAGCTTGAACCACAATTCTGAATCAATCGATTTGAGGAAGTTCAATTAATAAAATTAAGAAAACTTATTTTTATTAAACAGAAAAAAAAAAAACAAGAGACCAAAACATATCGAAAAAAACTCCCGAGTTTTTATGTTGATTTTGAAAAATGTTGGGAGAAGTCCATGTAGTTGTGTTAGCCCACACAATAATCCAAGTGGTGATACATATCTTGTTTCCATTGATTGGGGGGAAGCTTCTGTATAACATTTGAATAATAAAAACACACCACAAGTCCGGGAGAAACCACTTAACTTTGGACTGGGGGAGACCTTTTGGTCCCGGGTTTATTCGGGGCAGAGGCGAAGTTTTGTTTTCGGCTCTATCTTAGGTACTGCTCAGACAAAATTGTTACCTACAAATAAAATGAGATTGAACTGATTTTAAATAGTTGTAGTCAAATAACCTTTATTCCTGTTTACCTAATGATGAATCCTCTGTTCTTGATTTCATCAAGAAGACAAATCTAAAACTATAACTAAGTAGGTACTCATAGGTACCCAAACCCCACTAGTGTATAATATAACATTCTAATTCAATGTTAGAACACTTTAATAAATAAAAATAAATAGTTGTAGTCTACTGCTCGGGTTGTAATGGCCTAATTTATACTGCTCGCTTAGGACTGAAAAGTCCCTTTACTCCAGCAGTAGACTATTGCTTTTATTTGGTCAAAATCTTAAATTTACTACATTGAGGGCAAAATTCTATACCTCGTCTAAGATTGAACTAACGCCCTGTTTACCAGGCGAGCGTCTTGACCACTACACCGAGGCAGAGGGTAGCGAAGGTGACATTGTTTACTACCGTTGGTAACACAAGCTCGATAATAATCGGTCCGGTGACATTCCTACTGAGAATTTCATTTAAAGATCATCATTAATTGAATTGGAATAAAATGCCTAATTAAGGTAAATCAGATGAAGCTGTACTGGCACCCAGAGCAAGAATAGGAGACATTGATGGTCTATGGTCAACCCCCCACACATTGATTGATTTAAGATAAGTCATATCGTACCTATATTGTATACGTACTACTTTTTTTTTACTCGTTTTTCTAGTCATTAACTCATTATTTCTAAAATTGATTACTTATTGCTTATTGACAAATGTAAAATGCTTGTTCACTTATTATTGTTTTGTAAATGTTTGTGATTTGTAAAAAGGGCTCGTCCCGTATATATACATTTATTATTACTATTATATTTATTGTAGAACTTGAGTTTGATTTCGATTCTAATGTAGAATCCTGGACTGGAATTGGATAAATGCCTTTGGAAGAGGGAAAATCTTGGATAACTAAGTTCAGATATGTCACAAGAAAAATATGACTATGTAGGTAATATAATAAGTACCTATTATGCTTGGCCTTGGATTGATAACTGTAAAAGTTATACAGTGACATTAAATCCTTTAAAAAATACCTTCCAGGAGTACAGATCTAATTCGAAGTTCCAGAATACCATCTGATGAATTCCGGCAAATATGGGTACTAATTAAGCTGTATACCAGTGTACCACCCAAAAAATAGGATTACCTACCTATAAGAAACATCTTATTTAGATTTAAACCAGTTATCCCTTTAGACATATCAACAAGTCTTCAAGTGTACCCAACCGAATTGTGGATTGAAAAGAAGAGGTAGGTATACAAGGTGATTTATTTTAATTAAGTTAAAATGGACTTATACCTAACAGCAATCTGGATTAGGACTGCAAAGTAACTTCACTCCCCTGATCAGTCCACATAAGAGCTACTAACTTAATTACCGAGGACAAGGGTACCTAATTATCGAGGGATAGCTACTGGTACGTAATTTATCAATTACCTAGGTTACTCCAGAAGCCCTAGAAATACATAGAAACCATGGGAGAGCCACTGTTGGTATCATAGTTGTCAATTATCATGAGATAGAGGATAGCTTCATTAACTTCTAGTTTGACAGAAGAAGAACCAGTCTTGAGAATCTTATGTGAGACAATGATGACATGATATTAGAAGGATTAGAAATTTGAATATCTACCTCAAATCTCAATAGAAATTAGAATCTAATCGGTAATAATTAAGGCTAGATCAGAATATAATGATGACATGATATTAGAAGGATTAGAAATTTGAATATCTACCTCAAATCTCAATAGAAATTAGAATCTAATCGGTAATAATTAAGTTATCTTGGGAACCCTATTGCCAGTTATCTTGGGAACCTTATTGCCAGCCACACACGTTTCAACTGTCTGATAGGATAGACCGCGGTCTGTCAGACTATCTGAGTGTGAGTGGTGGGTGTAATACAATAGCTTACTTCTTACTTCAGACCAAGTTCAAATAAGTAGGTAGGTGTGTACCTATTATTTTCAAGTAGGTATAGTATTACCTGCTTGGAAGTAATTAAACTCCTGCAAGTTTTTCTAATTCCTAGCCCATGTTTGCTATTTCATTGTGAATTTAATTTGCAATTTATTCCAAACCTACACGGCATCAGTGTTTGTTTCTGTGCGTACATACAATTAACGTTATATTAATAATGGTTTGATACATTTTTTCTCCATTGTTGATACCGCACTCTTCAGTCATTTCATGTCACTCTTGCAGCTAACGCGCAACGTTACCTACTTAACTGCAGGTACAATAGACGTGCAACTTGGTCCAGTGGTAACGCGCTTGCTTGCCATGCAGAAGGTCCCGGGTTCGAATCCCACCATCGACAAAAATTTGTACTCGTTTTTCGATTGCAAATATTTCAACGGGTTACTTTCTGGTGTTCCCGTGTTGACCCAGCACCTAAATGGGAAGTATAGTGTCTCTTCTCGCCCATCTGATGAGAGGCATACTACAAAATATTTATATTTTGACCAACTTCGTCAACGCTTGACAAACCATTCGGTTATTTATTATTTTTTTTAAAAAAAAGAGGTGGATATTTGGTTTTGGCTACAAATTTTACGAGTGGACTCAACTTTACACTCAACTTTTTTTTAAGAGGTTTGACAGAGGGAACTGTAACTGCAGCTATGGTCTTATCGTCCCGAAATCGAAGAGAGAAGAAAGACAGGATAGGAAAAAGCCAGCCGTTCCGAGAACGAACCTCATCCGTTCAGGATAAAAACAAACATTATCCGTTCAGGATAAAGTCCGCCCCGGGCGGGAATTGAACCCGCGGCCTAGCCCTTACAAGGCAGACGCGCTACCAGCCAAACTAACTAGGCTGGCTAAGGGGGGCTTCGAATGATTCGGTATACAATATACGTACAGACAGTAGATAAGTAACGGACAAGTAAGTACCTACTTACCGCCCTATTTAGGTACCTACCTATTTACTGTTGATTGCTCTGGTAGTTGCACCTGATTGTTTTATCTATTAGTCTAAACAAATATTTAAAAAAAATATTCGACTATTTTTTTCTTCGAGTTCCTTGCCCTCATTAATTTTCCGCGAGCAGAAGTATGATTCGCATGCATGTAGCAAATAAAATAATAAATAATGAATTAAACAACAATTTATTACAATTATTATAAAGAAATGTTTTTTTTTCTTTTTTTGCAATGGCCGGTGAGTTTTTTTTTAAACGGTCCTCAAAGTGAATGGGTAAATTTAGAAGAGGTTTGATAGAAGGAACTGTAACAATTGAGGTCTTATCGCCGTTTCGAGAACGAAAATTCCATGTTGAAGATAAAGTTCGTTCCAGAGAACTATAACGCTTACAACGCAGACAAGCTACCCTCCAAGCTAAGAATAAGAAGTTAACTAGGCTGGCGCTTATTCTTTGTTTCAAATTCTGCACGTTTGTTACCTACTCTGATCAGATTTCAAGACCCATTTCTTCATTGGATGCGGATGGTTTGACGTCACTTTCGTTTCTCTTTTCTTCTTTTTCGTCCTACACTACGAAACGATTGCAATGCGGGGCTGAATTTCACTAATCCACCAGTTAGGAACCACTGCTTTTCCATCCGTCTTCAAGTTTGACCGCAGTTGCGTCATATTTTAGCGCTCCTAATACAAGTCCCTATGGCGGATATATTTGGGGATTTGCGCCTCAGTTAGCGCAAACCGAATCATATTAGCAATATTCAGGAGGTCCTGGTGTAATCAATTAAATAAATAAACTAAATTAAATTAAATATTCACCAGGAAATATGTAATTCGTGTTTGTTGCATAAGGTAGGTATGTTCCATTTTGATTTTTTTTTTTTTTTTTTTTTTTTTTTTTTTTTTTTTTTTTTTTTTTTTTTTTTTTTTTTTGCAGTGGAAGGACTTAACGTAGCGTAGGTATTAAAGTCCTGGGTACACTGTTAGTTATATACAGTTAATCAGGTATCTAAACTCTAAAGGCTGGATAATAACAACTTGAAAACTGCTTTGTAAGCGTGGATTCGAATTCCTCCCCGGCCGAAGTTTATCAAATTATCATAAGCACGATAAAGTTCGTTCTTGGAACGGTTGCCTTTCTGCCTTTCTTCTAATCCTGTCTTCCTTCGTTTTTGGGACGATAAGAATTTCGTTGTTACAGTTCCCTCTATCAATTTATTGTCTTTAAATTGTTTAGTTGTTATTCCTTCTTCTTCTTTCTTCTCTTCCTCTTATTCTTCTTTCACATCCTCTGAATGTCATCACTCAAGATGGCATTTTACTAATTGGAACTCAGACGGTCTGCGCGGACACAGCTGTTACCCATCACCATTATAATGTTCATCAGCACTTAACATGACCATCTAAACTGCTAACTATAAAGTGTTTCCTTTCGCTCGGTCACTTAGTTCGAACTTAATAATTGCCTTCAAACTTTTCAACCTCAAGTATTTTAATTGAAAACTCATGTTTTTTTTTAATTTTACCAAAAATTGTAACAATTAGGCTAATTTTAGATAATTGGGTATTATTTTAAAACATTTTTTTTTTCTTTTTTGACCGTTTTGTCATTTTGAAATTCCATTTTTTGAGAGAGAGAGAGAGAGAGAGAGAGAGGGGGGAGGGCCAGGCATGAGGGAGGTGCGCGGTGCGGGGGGGGGCAGCAGGGCAGCTCAGTGTTTGAGCAAATTACCTAAAAATTGACCTTGCCAAAAATTGATTTCTTTTTTTAAGAGGTTTGATAGACGGAGCTGTGACTGGATAGGAGAAAGCCGTTCCGAGAACGAACCGTATCCCGCCGATTTTATCCGCCCCGGGCGGGCATCAAACCCGCCACCTAGCGCTTAGAAGGCAGGTGAGCTACCCTTCAAGCTAATTAGTCTGGCGGGAACAGTTCCAAATTCGTACCGTATTTCCCGAATTTTTCGCATCTGAGTGTATTTTATAACAAAACCAAAGTGAAAGCTCTCCCAGTATTTACTTCAAATCTCCCAACAATCACATAAATAACATAAATTTTACAATGTTTTCTAATACAAAAACACACAAACAATAAATGATCTTGTTCCCATATTGGTTTCAACTTTCAAACCATCTTCAGATCTCACTACAGATTTTATCTTCAATATCAACAATATTATGAAGTCACATTACATGGGTCCAATATAAATATTTACAAAGGTATATATTTATTTAATATGAGTATTTACATATTTATTTTAAATATAATATGTAACATTACAATATGTGCAGTCACCATTACATTGTCTAATATAATATGAAGTTGTCCAGGCGAACCTGGATGGTGAAGAACTGAATGAGAAAATTTTGTTTGAAGGTTACCTACATATATTTGAGAAAATGTTAGATTTAATGGTGAAACTCTCCTAATAAAATTGATAAAAAGCCAAAAACCTCTTTAAGTCAATACGATTATCGAGAAGAAAAACAATTGGTTAGTTGACTCCTTAATTAAAATTGAACAAAAAACTCCTTGATTTAAATGGGCGTTTCGTCGCGTCGCGCGTCGCAATCTTGACGTTCGCGCACCTCCCGAACACACCTGATTCAGGTTCGACTGTATGAGCTCACATTACAAGTGAAGTCACATGACCAATATATTACAAGACATTATGTATTGTTTCGTTATAAATCAAGTACTCATATAACGAGACATGGATAGCAATATTGCTGTGAATACACGGAACTTGCTGTGGGGACTATCAGCACCTCCTGAGTTCTATTAAGACAGAATCCAGTAGACAGGGTGTATTCGATCACATAGGGTGCCCTTTTCATGGCTTTTCTAAGGGCTCTCACCTTCCCATTCGGTGGAGCAACATTAAAAAATTAGTGAAAAGCTACTTTTTCCCTTTCTCTTTTTAGGAAAGCGCCTAATTTGTGATACCTATATAAACTTTTAGTAGGACGGTTCAAGAATTGGTAGGACTAACACGGGACAAACGAACAAAGTAGCAAACAAAATGAATTTATACCTACATAATCTTAAAGGCAACCTTTCGCCTTTTCCTGATTGGTGATGGCGACAAAGTAAAGATCTTAATCTTATCAGCCAATTAACGGGGTAATGTATGTAAACCTTGTTGTAAAAAAAAAAAAATGTTTACATACATTACCCCGTGAGTGAGGGGTGAGAAAAATCAACACGCCATTGCCCAGATGGTCACCCATCCGGATAGGAAATACGCCACATCCAACGTTGCTTAACGTATGTGTTCCATTGTGAACTGATGTATTCAACGTGTTATCGCCACTGACTTTCAGGTACTTTGATGAGAAACTGGTAAGGTAATTAGATTCGTACTGATAAGCTCAATCTTTTAGGGCTGTTTGCCCCTACACCTAAGCCTCTGAGTGGTCTTTTTGAGTACAAAGTAAGGTACTTACTGTGTTCTGGTTGAAATCCCCAACAAACTCCTCGGTAACTCTGGTACCATCTGCCCTGATGTAGGTAACTTGCATGATCTGGGCATCATTAGGTAGATTGGGAATGTGATTGGACCTCACTGGAACAAGAATTTATAGTTCGGTACAACAGGGGTTGAATGGCAGAAAAAGCTTCAAACAATAATATAATAAAACTAGATAGTAATTTTGGAAGTATCAGTAAGTAACGCAGTTGCTAAGGCATTAAATTTGAAACAGGGATGACTGAATTCGTGACCTAATTAGCTTGGAGGGTAGCGTGTCAGCCTTGTAGGCGCTAGGTCGCGGGTTCGATTCCCGGCCAGGGCGAATTTAATCCTAAACTGACAAGGTTCGTGCTCAGAGCGGCTAGCTCACTCCTGCCCTGTCTACCTGTCTTTCTTCTAATCTATCTTCAATTTTGGGATCATAAGAACTCCTTTGTTTCAATTCCCTCTATAAAACCTCTTTGGGGGGGGGAGGGCGAACAACATGCCTTTAAGCATTGTTAAAGTCCTTGAATGCCAGCCTAGTTAGCTTAGTTTGTATTTAGCGTTGTCGATATCGGAGGAGGAATCAGTGAGTGTATCCAGGCTGCTTATTCTGGACCTGGGATAATGCTGGTCTTCAGCATTTGGTATCTTGCTTAGCACTGGTTGACCGGGTCGGGATACATTGGGGAACTGAAAGAGGGGGGGACAAACAAAAAATGGGACTTTAGTTTCGTCATCCATCAGTTTTAAAGACACATCAAGAAAGATCTTTTTTCAATAGGTTTAAAGTTTACCGTCACTGTGTAGGTAAGTTTTTAGTGACGAGGTTTTATCCACCATTCGGCGACAAGTCACTCTCTTTCTCACGTTGAGTGAGGGGTGAGAAAAATCAACACGCCATTGCCCAGATGGTCACCCATCCAAATAGGAAATACGCCACATCCAACGTTGCTTAACGCATGTGTTCCATTGTGAACTGATGTATTCAACGTGCTGTCGCCGCTGACTTTCAGGTACTTTGATGAGAAACTGGTAAGGTAATTAGATTCGTACTTATAAGCTCAATCTTTTAGGGCTGTTTGCCCCTACACCTCAGCCTTTGAGTGGTCTTTTTGAGTACAAAGTAAGGTACTTACTGTGTTCTGGTTGAAATCCCCAACAAACTCCTCAGTAACTCTGGTACCAGGTACATCTTAATTTTTTACAAAAAAAAAAAAAAAAAAACGGGGTAATGGTTTGTAGTTTGTACTTTGTATAGTCATCATTAGTCATATCTGGCTAAACCTGAACCACAGGCAACCATAATGAGGACCTGTCCTTCCTCTTTTGATGGCGTGTGATCCATTAGAAAATTTGTCATCTAGGCTGCTATATAGTTAGGGTGAGCTGTTTTTCATACCTAGATCCACAGGAAAGTGTAGTCCCACAATGAGCTGTGGTAATTATCAAGATTCGCCTTGAAAATGTCATCAGGAGATGACGAAACATGTCGGCTCCTGTAGGTTTTTTAATTTTATGATTGTTTATCTCTTGTAAAATAAAATTACATACAGTTTCCAAAGTTACTAGTCAAGTGAAGACGTTGTTCTTTTACCTATACTAATTATCAAGATTGTTTTGCAGCAAAAACTGTTCCCACAACAGGTGTATTCCAATGAGTGCGACACCCTGTATACTCTCACTTGACGTGGCTTATTGTTTCTCTGGTTTGTGTTCAAATAAAATCGTGCTAGCAGTAATAGAGATATATTCTTCACCATTACCTCTGTGTGTACATTTGTAGTATTGACTTTGTTTATATGTATCTTCCAACATACCTTCTTCAATTAAAGCCTTTCATAGAAAAAGGGCCTCATTGCTTCTGAGTACGTTTTTATAGTTTCCACCTCGTTTATAGTCCCACGGATTCAAAACGTGAACGTGAAAAACGTGATTCCTCGGGAAAAAAAAAAAAAAAAAAAAAAAAAAAAAAAGTTTGATAGAGGGAACTGGAACAATGGAGGTCTTATCGTCCTGAAATCGAAGAGACAAGGAGAGGACAGGAGAAAACCAGACGTACCAAAAACCAACCTTTTCTGTTTGGGACAAAAATCGCCCCTAGCTCTCTGGGTTTGCATTTTTTGCGCATTAAAAATGTTGCTATTATTTTTTTATTTACATAGGTAATTATGTTTAAACTATACCTATGAAATACATGAGACCTTGTTTAGACTGCGGGAGTAAAGGGACTTTTCAGTCTCATTCTGGCAGGATAAACAAGGTATATTCTATTCTATTATCATTAAGCTCGGAGGGTAGAGCGACTGACTTTTCGCGGGTTCGATTGCCGTTCCGGGTTGGATTTTATCCGTTCATGGTTGTTCACGGAATGGCTGAATTTCTCCAATGTCTTTCTTCCTTTTCGCTTTCGGGAAAATAAGACCTTAGTATAGTTTATTTTCCTCTAAAAAACCTCTTTAAGAAAAGAAAGAATTTGGACCGATTGCAATACTTTCTCATTACCTTGTATAGGTTCCCTATACGTAAGGGTAATAGAAAGTAAAAAGTTCCAAGCTCTAGCGAGTAGCGAGTCTAACGGGGCTCGAGAAAGGACTTTCAACTCTAGTCCGAAGTCTTCTTGAGTAGAGCTCTCCAATTTCGTCCCTGTTGTATTGAAAGTATGTGTTGTCTGCCCGAGTATACTTGTGAGAACTTATATTTAATGGTGGAATACATTTTCTGGTCATCAGGACCATACTTGTTCAGAGTCATCTACTTGTTTGGCATGTAATAAGTTTCCTCCTGCTCTGAAATTAATAAAGATGTTGAGTCTTTAGCTTAATATGGGTTGGTTTTTAGTCAAGTGACTTGAATGTCATACAGGGTTAGAAGGAAGGAGCAGAGGCAGATATAAAGATGAGTGTCCTGCCTGCCTCGTAAGCGCTAGGTCCTAGTGATTCCCGCTCGGGCGACCATTATCCTCTAGTCTAGAGTCTAGACTCTCTAGAGATAAGGGTTCGTTCTCAGAACGGCTGGCTTTTCCTATCCTGTCCTTCTCTCTTCGATTTCGGGACAAAAAGAGAAGAAGGAATCGAGGAGAAGAAGAACTAGGAAAAAAAGGACAATATTAAGAAGACAAAAACGAAGAAGAAGAAGAAGAAGAAGAAGAAGAAGAAGAAGAAGAAGAAGAGGAGGAGGACGGAGAAGAACAGGCAGAATCAAAAGAAGACAAAGGAAAATAAATACTTCAACATGCTAACCACCTTAATGAGAATCCATTTATAAAAGTTCTCTTAGCTCTGGAGTTATGCCAGGAATCCAGGAAATCAGGGAATACACCACCTGCTTTTATAGTACAACCTGTATTTTTTGCAGACGATTATGTAGCTATTACATACAGAGGTAATACCTAGATGTATGGTTAGGGGACGTTAAACAGAGAGTAAACTAGCGTCTGGCTGTGGGACTATAAACAGGGAGGAGAACAGCTAACCCTAACCAGCCTAGCTAGCTGATGGTTTCAAAGGGTTCTCTCTGCTTGAAAAGAATAAGCACAAGTCCTCACGATGGTTGACTGCGGTTCAGGACGAGCCAATTAAACATGGCTAGAGACCATCACCCTGTTGTATGGCAGATACAAAAAGATGTCTTTTCTTTACTCTGCCAACACCATTCGGCGAAAGCTAAAGCCGCTACAACAACAACAACAACCTATATGTAATAAATACATACAAAGGTATTATGTACCTATGTAATAAATACATACAAAGGTATTATATACCTATCTATGTAATAAGTACATACAAAGGTACAATCACACACTGTGTAGTGTGTAAGTGCATTACTCTATGGTGAGAAATGAAGATATAAAAACCAACCAAAGAGAAAGAAAAGAAAGAGAGAGAGAGAAAAGAGAAGAGAGAGAGAGAGAGAGAGAGAGAGAGAGAGAAAAGAGAAGAGAGAGAGAGAGAGAGAGAGAGAAAAGAGAAGAGAGAGAGAAAGAAAAGAGAAGAGAGAGAAAGAAAAGAGAAGAGAGAGAGAGAGAGAGAAAAGGAGAGGGAGACCATACCTGTGAGTGGAAAAAAGAGAGATGTTTATCTGTTCGGATAAAATTCCATACCTCGGCTGGGATTGAACCCACGCCCTCCTGTTTACCAAGCGAGCGCCTTGACCACTACACCACCGAGGCAGGGGAAGTTGTCAACGAAGGTTGTCTTTGTCAGTTGTAACCAATATCAGAATCACCCAGTAGATACCTATGTACCAATATTAGGTACCTACCTGTTTGTCATCAAAGATGTTATCATTGTTATCAGTTTGATTCAAATCTTTCAGACATGTTGAGGTTTGAATAAAATTGAATATTACCTCTATTGGCAAGAAGGTGATGTCAAGTTTCAGGGCAAAATTTTATCTCGTTTGATTTTTTTTTTAAGAGGTTTGACAGAGGGAACTGTAACTGCTATGGTCTTACCCTCCCGAAATCGAAGAGAGAAGGAACACAGGATAGAAGAAACCCAGCCGTTCCGAGAACGAACATTATCCAGCAAAAAAAAGCACCAAGATATTTTTTTTAGAAGGCTGGGCCTTTTTAAAAAAAAATTTTAAAAAAAAAAAAAAAAAAAAAAAAAAAAATCTTCAGAATTCGTGCAACGCATGCCAATTTTGTCTACAATATTTTAGCCAGGTCGCGGGTTCAATTCCAGCCCAGGGCGGATTTCGTCCTACACGGATATGGTTTGTTCTCGGAACGGCTGGCTTTCTCCTATCCTGTCTTTCCTTCTCTCTTCGCTTTCGAGACGAGATAAGACCTTAGCAGTTACAGTTCCCCCTATCAAACCTATTAAAAAAATCCCTGGAGATCTTGGGATTTTTTAAAGGGCTTAACGTCACTTTAGGTAGATAAGGTCTTCGGTCCTGGGAATCCCACACCCATAAAGACAGCGCATCAGGCGAAACTTTTTTTTTTTTAAAAAAAAAGAGGTTTGACAGAGGGAACTGTAACTGCTATGGTCTTATCGTCCCGAAATCGAAGAGAGAAGGAAGACAGGATAGGAGAAAGTCAGCCGTTCCGAGAACGAACATTATCCCATCAGGATAAAATCCGCCCCGGGCGGGAATCGAACCCGCGGCCTAGCGCTTACAAGGCAGACGCACTACCAACTAAGCTAACTAGGCTGACTGGGGGACCTTAAACAGCCTGAAATTTCCCTTGCTACAGAAATGGTTTCAGGCCCCCTTGATGAACCTAGGCCTGATGACCCCCTCCCCTCTGGAAGCCCCTGGACGCCCGACATAGCCTCATGGTCGTTTTCAGGGGGGGGGGGTCATCCGGCCCCATTTTGCCCCGAGCGCCTCTAGGCCACTCTAGGGGGCCTGGAGCCAGCAGTTACCTACAAAGGGAACCACTCACCTCAGGTAGACCTGACAGGTACACGGTATCAGGTCCGCTTATCAGGTCTACCTGATAGTTTGTGTCCTCATCAGGTAGGCTTGACAGGCGGACCTGATCAGGTGTACCTGATAGTTTGTGTCCTCATCAGGTATCAGGTAGGCTTGACAGGCGGACCTGATCAGCCGTATCTGTCAGGTCTACCTGATGGTTCGTGTCCCCATCAGGTATCCGGTAGGCTTGACAGGCGGACCTGATCAGCCGTACCTGTCAGGTCTACCTGATAGTGAGTGGCTGGCCTATTACAACTAAAAATACCTAGTAGGTATTCTCAAATTTTTTGAACTAATTTTTGCAAGGAGGTCCTTACTCTTGGTGTTCAATTCCAGCCCAGGGCGGATTTCATCCTACACGGATATGGTTTGTTCTCGGAACGGCTCTCCCTCGCGGGGCTAGGCCGGGCCCCCGGTTAAACTGTAAACGCCCCTGCCGGACCTAACTCATCCAAGTAGAGGAGTGTATGACAATAAAGTCAGTCATTAAGAGACAGAGGAGGGTCATAAAAAACGTCAAGTGTCATAAGTCATCTGACAGGATTGTCATAAGTCATGGGAATTATGTCATAATCATAAAGTGATAGCAGATAAAGGTAGGTAAGCTATAAAGGTAGGTTGGAAGTAGCAATGACACACTACGCAGACTTAGTGCCTTTCCATTAGTGTACATTTAATTTTAATGTAGGCCGTGTGTCATGCCATTAGGACTAGTACACTCGAAGGTAGGTGGGTTAGGTAGGTCACAAAAAGTATTGGGATACCTATAGAATATACCTAGTTATAGATTGATAATAATGTTTCTACCAATGCCTACTTCCCAAGTACCTATACGTAACATTATCTCACAACTATTAAGTGGATATTATTACAACTTATTATCGCACTTTTAAAAGTTAGTTAGCTTAGTTGGTAGTGCGTCTGCCTTGTAAGCGCTAGGCCGCGGGTTCGATTCCCGCCCGGGGCGGATTTTATCCTGATGGGATAATGTTCGTTCTCGGAACGGCTGGCTTTCTCCTATCCTGTCTTCCTTCTCTCTTCGATTTCGGGACGATAAGACCATAGCAGTTATAGTTCTTTCTGTCAAACTCTTTTTTTTAAAAAAAGCACATCCACTACAAGTGGGTAATAATAATAATAATTCTTTCCGTTCGTCCTGTAATGAAATATTAGGTGATTTTGATACATTTACCAAAAATAACCCCCTCTGATCTACTCATAATGCTTTCCTTTAGTATTTTTGGCATATCCACTGAAATTATGAACTTTTTTTCTGACTGAGTGATGTGGTATTAGAAAATCTGGTATTTCTGACACATCCACTAATGAAAATAATTCTGACCATTCATCCTCTAAAAGCAAGAGTGAAGAAAAAAAAATGTATTGGAGATATACCAATTCCTTTTTCAGAGATATAGGTAGGGGTCCTTTTAAACATTTTGCAGAGCCAACTGTCAGCAATATTGTAGAGCCATTAAATATTTTGTACAGCTATACCTGTACGTAACTGCCAGCTATTGTAGAGCCATTAAATATTTTGTACAGCTGTACCTGTACGTAACTGGTGCTATTGTAGAGAGACGAGAGACCATTCTCCATTCTACCTGCAGGTGTTAGGATTTAATGTCTTCCCGCTCTCACCCTCACTCAAACCAAAGTGAACCAAAACCTGTCCCATCCCCAAACACCTGTCACGATGAGAATCGAACCCTATTCTCTTTACTATGGAACACGATGGTTGACTGCGGTTCAGGACGAGCCAATTAAACGTGGCTAGAGACCATCACCCTGATGAATGACTGATAGAAGAGATATTTTCTATATTTTGTCATCACCTTTCGACTATAGCTAAAGTTGCTACTGAAACAACAACAAATCAGCCGTTCCATGAACGAACCTTATCCGTTTAGGATAAAGTTCGCCTCGGGTGGCAATCGAACCCGCGGCCTAGCGCTTACAAGGCAGACGCGCTACCTTCCCAGCTAACTAGGCTGGCAATTCTCAGTGCGCGGTCACAACGGCGACCATAGACTCTCGCCGAGATTATCGACCATTGACCCTCGCTGAGACCATCGACCATCGCAGAAAAACTACTGAGTACTGAGCTGAATTTGTTGATTTTCTACTAGTTTCGGTACTATGGTCATTGGTCAAGGCTCCGTTGAGGATGGGACGGGACGTTTCTATTCAATGGCATGGTTTGTTTATTTTCATTAATTCTTACCGTTATACCTATGTTATTTATGGATACTTCATTGTTTTTCATCCGACTCAAGTTTCGCCTACTTTGTAGGCTTTTTCAAGGAAACTGACTCCTGGTTTGTTTATTTTCTCTTGGGTCGGTACTAGGCGAGGGTCGATGGTCGATTCTCCGCTGTGGACACCTAGTCAGGTCCACGCAAAGTAGGTATGGGGGTTAATACCCTTCGGACTTTAGGATCGAAGAGGTCCAAATTTCCAACAACAATCAGTCACCCTCCTTATAAATACAATCTTCTACCTTCTTCTCTTTTCTTCTTCACGGGAAACCAGTTTTCTCATAAACTTCTGTCAGTGGCGGATCGTCAGATTTTTCAAAAGGGGGAATTTTGGTTTTTCGAATTAGGCACTTTAAAAGAAGGTCGCTCGCGCCTTTTTTTATTTATGCAATTGAAGGAGTTTTAACAGTAAATCCTACCTCTGTTTGTGGCTTGATTTCTGAGTTTTCGAGTCCCGCCCTGGGCCGATTTTATCCTGAACAGATCTGTAAGGTTCGTCTCCGAAGGGCTGGCTTTCTCCTACCCTGTTTTCCTTCTTCGCTACCAGGACGATAAGACCCTTAGCAGTTACAGTTCCTTGTATCAAACCTCTTCAAAAGAATCACCTCTTACAGTTCCTTCTGCTCTTAACTCAATTTGATACTTAAAAGCCTCCTGGTGCACTAAGGGTTTCCCTTTTTACTGTGCCAGGAGTTCAGTTTTATTTGATTTAAGCTGATCTACACCTCGAATCTCGAACACGCCACTGGTCTTCTCTCTCCCTCTATCTTGTTTATTTCTTCCCCTCTTTTCTTATGCTCCTTAGATCGTTATGTAACAGCCATCCTTGAATTGTAGAGGTATTTATTATTTATTTGATGAGAATTTTCTTTCCAAGACCTACCTATACCTACACACTACATATTTCAGACCTGCATACAATACATACCTCCTACCTATACATATTTGAGACCTACATTCATACACAAGAAGTCTTATTTATGTACCCACCTCCAACTACCTATACACGTTACATTTCTAGATCTTACCTATAGGTATCTATACCTCCTTACACATAATATTATCTGAGTTGGACATACCTGACACAAGTACCTACGTACTCGTTTGTTCGAAAACGTTGTTGTTATAATTGTTATGATCTATTTTCCCAGACTTATCTCTAAGTTTATCATATTCAAATATGTAGGTGGCCCGGCACTATAAATCTAGATGTCAAGCTTTTCCCCCCACACTAGTTCGGACAGTCCAAATGCATGTCACTCTAGCGCAGTGGGTTCGAAAATCGACGAGACCTTTTGGAACTAAGAGCGACTCCGGGATTCAGAATTGTCTATAGAACCCAGCTAAAGTAAAAAGAATCGTCTAGTACTGTGTCTCTTCTTGCCCATCTGATGAGAGGCATTGGGGTCGAGTGGATTGGAACACATCACATGCCTTCAGGCACACTCCATTTGTCAAGGGTTTAGGCATTGCCTTGCCCTTGGGATCAATTTAATTTGAAGAAACCCATTTACTGATGAAAATTTGTAATGAAACTACGGGATGGGCATGCTACGACACAGACTACACGCGTCTAATGTAGCAGTTGTTCCATTGCTATGAAATAAAAACGGGCGTGAAACACTCTTTTTTTAAATCAAAACAATTCCCATTAAAACGTGTTAACCGAGAAACACCTGAGACTTGAAGAATCTCCACCGCTAGTTCTTTTCCCTCCAAATTCTCAACTACAGACAGTACGATCTTGAAGAAAAAAACTAAAGAACAAGATAGGGTATTATTACACCAGAGCAATCCACCTAGCAGAAAGGTAGAGGAGGTTCGTTAAATGTACAGGTATGAAAAATTGTAGTGGCGACGCATCAGAATAGCGTGAGGCAGAAGGTATTTTGAATCAGTTTAATCAGTGGTGTAGTCTGAAGGTTCATTTTTTATTTAAGTTTGGCAGACAGAACGCTCAGACCGTCTCTAGGTCTGTCAGACAGTTGAAACCTGAGTGGGTGGCATAAAACCGAGGTCTTATCGCCCTGAAAGCGAAGAGAGAAGGAGGACAGGATAGGAGAAAGTCAGCCGTTCCGAAGAACGAACATTATCTGTTTAGTATAAAATTCGCCCCGGACGGGAGATCGACTGAAGATAGAAAATTAGAAATCTAGAAATTCCTTGGGCTTATCCAAAAGAAGTTTTCGGTAATTCAATTTTCTTATACTCTTCTGATTCCTATTTTACCCTCTCTCAAAATGAGTTACCTTTTTCAGGAGATTCACGAAGGTCGATAATCACTGGCTGAAGATCCCAGGATTATACCACCGTCTCTATTGTATTGTGTCCTGGTTGAAATAGAGGGTGATTTCGAGGGAAAAAATTGAAGAACATAGAGGTAAAACCCAGAGAAGAAATTTTATATAGGTAAAAATCAGACAAATGAAGTTTCTATGTATTGGAGAAGAAATTAAGGAAAGGAATTTTAAGCAGCCATGGATGCTTGTCACAGATGCCCATTCCTTAACAAATAGACCCCTTTAAATTTTATGAAAGCCAGCCTACTTAGCTTTAAGGGTTAAGGGTAGCGCGTTTGCCTTGTAAGCGCTAGGTCGTGGGTGTGATTCCCGTATTTTACCCTAAACAGATAAGATTCGTTCTCGGAACGGGGGGCTTTCTCCTATCCTGTCTTCCTTCCCTCTTCGCTTTCGGGACGATAAGATTTAGTGATTTGCCTTGATGGTGTAGTGATCTGTCAGAAATGCAGAATCTCGATGTGCTCAGAGAAGTTCTATTCCGGCAAAAAAAGCTTGCAAACCTGGTATTAGATTTGCATAATTCTATGTAATTATTACATCTTCATGAAATGCTGGACGGGTTTTGCATGCAAGCAATATGGAGCTTGCAAGCTTGCAAGCTTGCAACGAACTTTGATGCACTCTGCACTATTATTATGGTTCAGGGCATCAAGTATAGTACCTACCAACTTTGGTGTCCTATCATTATTCTGGTTCAGGATATGGGATTTTGTTCTGGTTCAATATAATAGGTATGTAAGTACTATGTAGCAACTTTGCTAGGTAAGTAGGTATAAAGGTACTTTGGTGCTCTACTCGTATTATTTTGGGATAGGATGTATAAATATCAAGACATTTCCACTTTGCTCCTCCAACGACAAGGAGACCAAGTGAGTACCAGAAGGAGCCAAACTCTACAAAAGATAGGTACCTATAGGTACCAATCGCGCCATTTTTCTGTAGATACCAAAATAAGAGCCAAGGGCCGAGCTCAAGAGATACCAAACTATGTAGAAGAATCAGTACCAAAAAGATCCACTCTTCAAGAGATGGGTATACAAACCGCGCCATTTTTTCTTAAGATACCGAACCAGAAGAAGCATTGAGTACCAGAAATGCTCAAGAGATACCACAGCCAGGCTGCACGGGCATGGTATGTTTGGTACAAAACGCGAGGGTAAACCAAAGCGAAGCCGTTGAACAAAATACCGGAGTCAGGTAACCTCTCCAGTCCTTTTGGGACGAAAAAGAATAATAATAGTAGTGCTTATTTATACTGCTCAAATAGGACTGAAAAATCCCTTTACTCTCAGGTCACTAATATTATTGTGGACAAATTCTCGAATTATTTAGAGATAAAATCCATACCTCGGCTGGGATCGAACCCGCGCGCTCTTGTGAGGCAGGCCTTTGGTGTCGAAACTCGAAACTTTGAAGGGCAGCATTCGGTTGCTCTAAAACCCTAGAATTTTGATGGATAATGACTTCGCCATTTAGCTTGGTTGGTACAGCGTCTGCCTTGTAAGCGCTAGGCCGCTGGTTCGTTTCCAGCCCGGGGTGGATTTTCCCCTGAAACAGGTAAGGTTCGTTCTCGGAGCGGCTAGCCTTCCATCCCGTCTCCCTTCTCTCTTCGCTTTCGGGACGATAAGACCTTAACCGATACAGTTCCCTCTATAAACCTTTTGAAAGATCATCGTGAGGGTAAGGCCAGCCGCTCACTATCAGGTAGACCGGAAAGGTACATCTGAAAAGGTCCGCCTGTCAGGTCTGCCTGATAGTGAGTGGCTGGCCTTACAGTTCCCTCTTTCAAACTTCTTGAAAGATCATCGTGAGGGTAAGCCGATCTGGAATGGGTCTGAAGAGGTACAGGTGTGTAAGAGAGAGACAGGAGATGGACCAAGAAACTGGTTTTATCTCTCCAGCATCAGGCGAAGATCTCAGGTATATGTCTTTCTCTCTCAGGTAACATACCTGAGGTAAGAGAGAGAGGGAGAGAGACGCGGTTGCCCCGAGGTTGAAAACCTGCCCCAAAAGCAAAACTATTCTGGGTACCAACTGAACACAGAGCATAATATTCTGAACTTATACTATTTCCAAATAGAGATGTCGGTCCTCTTTTAATAATATAGTATTAATGTAATCTTGTATTTTCTTGAAATTTTTACGTAAATTTTGTTTACGTAAATTTTGTTATAAAATCATAAACAATTAATTTTCACAGTTTTAATTAATTTCATTTAGTGCTATCCCAATCCCGGGAATCTAGCTACTAGGCTTGGTAGGGGCACGTTCTAAGTACTACCCCAGTCTAGAAAACTTAGAAATGTCTGATTATGAATAGATGCCGGCGTAGTGGATACACATAACAATCATGCTATGTGATATCATTTGTAAATATTGTGAGAGTAAAATTGATACTCGTCACAAGAAAACACAATGTTCTACCTGCAAACAGTTCATTCATATGACATGTGTTGAACAATCTGATGCTGATCAGTTGGAGAGTGAGAGCTTTAGATGCACCTTCTGTAAAAGCATTGATACTCTTCAGTCCCAAGGTGCTTCAGTAGGTGTGAATTGTGCATGTTCCAATCTGGGTAATGTTAACTTTGTGCTCATGGCTCAGCAAATCTCCAAGTTATCTTCACAGGTTGATGTACTGACTAGGAATATGGAAAGAGTTCTACGGGAGAATGAGGAACTTAAAACTCTGTTGAATCCCAAAATCTCCGAAGAATCTGGCGCTAGTGGCTCTGCTCCTTCTAAACAGCAGGCTCCTCCTCCTACTACTTCTGCTCTTGCTACTACATCTACTGGTGGAGTGACCGAATCTCGCTCATATAGTAATGCAGTTCAGCATGGTAAAGATCAGCGAGTGCCTAGCAAACCTTCTGCTCCTGCACATCTGTCACAAAATGTACCAAATAAGAAACCTGTGGGTAATGTACATTCACATGCTGAGGTTGTACGTGAGGATGTCAATCTGAATCAGGATGAGACATTCAGGACTGTGACGTACAAGAAGAGGCGTGGTAACAATGTTGCTCAACAACCCCAACCTGATGCAAGTGATAACAAGATGTCAAAGCGTGTCGCTCAGATTGGTATCCGTTCATCTTCACTTAAACATGAAAAAATATCTAGGAATAGTAAAATTTGGGAAGACATGATTAAAAAAGTAAAGAAATACATGAAAATAGACAACAACATGTTTTGTTTTGTCATTAGTAAAATTTGCTTGACTTAAAGTGTATATTATTAGAAATCTGACCTGGTATATTCTGCCATAAGTTGTCTGAACCTCGAGCAACATAACAATGTTCGACTAAATGCCTGTGATAACTTATTAGATTTAGTGTTTACTGACTTGGGGGATCAGTGCTCAGTGACTAGCAGTGTGAACAATTCCTTGGTCAGACTGGACCACCAGCATCCATCCCTTCTTATTTCTATTGTGGTACTCCTTAATTTGTTCAACGATAACTTCTTACCCTTCACGAAGAAGAATTATCCTAGGGGTGACTACCTTGGTTTGTATAATTTTATTAGATCTTATGAATATGCTGACTCCAGTGATGTTGAGGAATTGGTCGCAGATGTTACTTCCGCATTCCGTCAAGGAATAGATGAGTTCATTCCTGACAGAACTGTTCGTCCATCCAAGTATCCACATTGGTTTTCTAATAAACTTATTAATAAATTACGTTTAAAAGAGCATTGGCACCGTAGGCTGAAAAAGGCACCAAACAATGCTCATGCTAAATGTGTGTTTAGTGATTTGAGAAAACTTTGTAAAAAGCTTTATCTGCAAGATGAACGGAAATTGAACAAAAGGGTCGAGTCTGACCTCAAATCAAATCCCAAGTTTTTCTGGCGTTATGTAAAGCTTAAATACAAAGGTACCCACGAACTGAACATAGTTCATAATGGGGATGTAGTTCCTTCTGAGGATGTGCCCAACAAATTTGCACAGCATTTTCATTCCGTTTACAGTTCATCTGTGAATTCCAGCAATACTACTCACACGTGTGAGAGCCCTTCTGGCATTTCACAGTTAGAACTTCCGGAAATTCAAGAAACTGATATTATTCTTGCAGCGAAAGCTTTGAAAGATTCTTTTATATCTGGGTCTGATTCTATTCCATCTTTTATTGTTAAAGCATGTATTGTACCTGTTTCACATATATTATGTAAAATCTTCAATGGTTCCCTGAAGTCTGGAAAATTCCCAAACGTATGGAAAACTGCGATAGTTGTTCCCGTACCGAAGAAAGGGAACTTGTCATCTGTAAAAAACTTTAGACCAATATCTCTGTTATGTATATTTTGTAAATTGTTTGAACGTATTATTTTTGATCATATTATTTTCCATGTCAAAAACCAGTTGAGTACACACCAACATGGTTTTCTCAAGGGTAGGTCCACTGTCACTAATTTAGCGTCATTTATGCATTTCGCAGCTCCACATGTACTGAACAGAAGACAGTGTGACGTCATTTATTTTGACCTATCAAAGGCATTTGACGTGGTAAATCATAATCTGCTTATAGATAAGCTTGGTACAAAATTCGGTCTAAGTAATCTCTACCTAAATTTTTTCGAATCCTATTTAAGTGATAGGAATTTCAAAGTTAAAATCGGTAATACATTTTCAGATAGTTTCTTGGTGCCGTGTGGTGTTCCACAGGGTTCCAACTTGGGCCCTTTACTCTTTATACTGTTTTTTGATGATATCAAAGACATTCTGGGGTGCTATTATGATATCTTTGCAGATGATCTCAAAATCGGTCGCAAAATAACTAGCGCTGCTGATGCGGAACTTCTGCAACAAGACATCAATGCATTCGATGCATGGTGTACTAGGAATGGTATGAAAATCAATTCTGATAAAATAATTCTGATGTCCTATACTAGAAAACTTGCTACTTTTGAGTATGACTATAAGATTGGTAATGTTACTATAGCCAGAAAAGAAGTTCACAGAGATCTGGGTGTACTTTTCGATAAAAAACTTACTTTTAATGATCATGTCCTAAACCTTATTTCTAAAACGAAAAAGTCATCTTCTCTTGTAATCTGGGTAACTAAACATTTCAATAACCCCATCAGTCATACAGTATTATACAACGCACTAGTTAGATCTAGGCTAGAATATTGTTCCGAAATATGGGGAGACCTAGGTATTACCGACACTAATAGAATTGAACAGGTACAAAAATCGTTCCTGAGATTGTTAACCTATAGAAAATACAGACGTTCTCTACATTACAGTGAATCTAGAGAAGTTTACAATCTTACTCCATTGGAACCGAGGAGACTATTTAAAGAAATATGTTTTGTTTACAAATTGTTATGTAATCAGATTCAGTGTCCCTATCTACTTGAACTTATCAATATATTTGTACCTAGACCAACCGTAAGGTATAGAATGCACTTCTATCTCCCTGCTAATAATCGATCGACTTTACTACCTATTTATAGATTCATGATTTCTGCTAACAAATATGACAGTCTGGATTTTTCCGAGGACAAAAATCATTTTATTGACAAACTGAAAATACTTTTGTATGAAACTTGATCATTTATTTTGATAAATAATTTCTGTAATGTACCTCCTACGTCGTCGTCGGTATGTCAGCAGGGGCTGCGTGCTGGTTTTAGGCCGGATTGTGTGTGGCTGTTGCCGGATCCGTCTGGATCTTGCGGATCGGTCGGCGATGCCCATGGCACGGTTTGGCCGGGATTTGTACGTGGCTGGTGTTGGTAGACTAACGACGAGACATCATCTCTCTCTCTCTCTCTCTCTCTCTCTCTCTCTCTCTCTCTCTTTATATACACCTATCTCCCTTTCTCCGCCCCTAAATCAATCATACTTCCCATTTTCTTCTTTCCTCTACTTATTTTGTTATTCATATTGTTATTTATATTTATTATTATTTTTACTTATTTTGTTATTCTTCTAGTGTCTATAATGTAATAGGGTGTTGCCATTATACTTTGTCAATTACCTGTATTGTATGCACTTTAAAATTCGAGCATACTATTCATTTGACGATAGTAAAAAGGAAGGAGGAGAACGAGAAAAGAGAAAAAGGGAGGAGGAAAAGGTGAAGGAGAGGAGAAAAGCGAAGAATGAGAGGAGAGCAGAACAAGGCGAAAAGAGGAGGATACCTGAACATTGCCCTTTCTATTTTTTCTTTTTTTGAAATGTGAAAAAAATCGCAAGGTATCAAAACGTAAAATAATAAAAAGATAAAAATGGATGAAAAGCAAGAGTTTGAAGGGAGTGGGGGAAAAAGGGCCCCAGAAGAAGCTAGCAGGCCCCCGACAAGGGACAGAGAGAGTGTTTTATTATCGCGGAGAGGAACCCCCGGGTAAAACGTAAAAAGAAGAGAAACGTAAGGTAATAATACATAGTAATAACTAACTAATAAAATAATGACTAAGAAAAATACATAATAATAAAAATAATAAATAAGTAATATAATTAATAATAATAAAATAATAATAATAAAATAATAGATAATTTAAAATGCATTAAGTAGGACGTCTGCGCCGAAACAATTAACTTTACCTACTCACCCTTATAATTACCGGTGAGGACGGTATGAACGTCATGGAGCACCTCTCCTCTATAGAGATCCGACACTTCTTCTCTTTCACCTCACTAGATCTAAACTTCTCTCCTAGAAGCGGATCTTGTTTTACAATCCCGTCCCTCACGCCACGTATCACGAAAATCTCCTCACTCTGGATTAAGCTTTGTAAACTGAAAACCTAACGTGATACAATACATACCCTTGCAAAAGGAAAACTTTTATTTTCGTGTTTTCAGTGAGAGGGTACGTGGAATCCAAGGGCTAAGGGTTTACATTCGATATTAAATAGAAAGTCTTTGTAATATTAAACATGGATTTGATAGACTTTACACATCCAGACTTAACATAACATTCCGATTATTTTAACTAATAAAATCATGTTCTGTCTATGATTATGAGACAATGTCACTTTAAACTTCAGACTTAATGCTACTCCCCTACCGATAAAATTACTATCCAAGTGTTAAATTAACAAGAATCAAGTCGTGCAGGTGCACAAACGTGTTTAAGGGACATTCGACGTCTGAACCCAATGCCCGCTAAATACCTCGGTCCAGTAGGTCTCTCTTTCTCTCCTCTCTTCTCTCCTCCTCGTCCTCTCCTCCTGCTCCTCCCTCAACTCTCTCCTCTTCCCTCTCAATAAAAGCAGGTTAAATAAGTTAAACTAACTGTTACATAAAAGTTTTTACGCACAAGGCACGGTGTAACATGCAGGTTTTACACTTATAGTGATGCGCCTTTTGCTAAAAGTAGAACTATCCCTTTAGGATTAAACTTCGAGAAAAAAATTTAGGCAATGTCAAGGAACTGTTTTAACTACTTTTATAAAGTTTTAAATCTAACAGCACGTAGTGCCCATATGCGACTTTATCTCGGGTGTTTCAGTCCTTTGATACATTTCTTAACTAGGCCTTACCTTTACAACGTTATTTTAGGCCTTTAGTTATGAATACCTTTCAATTGTTACATAAACTCTCACAAGGGTATGTGTGCTGTGCTTAAAAAAGGCTGCCTGTTCACCCTTGCACGGAAACTGATGTTCTTTGGAAGGACCCCATCCATAAGTAAAACTTTGCGTAAAAATAAATCAACGATTAATTTCCCACACCAAGTTAATTTAAGTTAATTAATTTCCACCGAGTTACCTATCGGATAGGATAGTATCCGTCTTATAACCACTTATGTTAATTTACGAGAAAAAAAGGGCACTAAACCGAAAAAGTCAGACGTGATCGCACCTCTAATTTAAACTTTGGTAACTAATTTAAAAGGCACTTAAAGTCCGATAAAATGATTTTTTGTTCTCGAATAAAATGTTATAAGTGAAAGTTTTTTGATGATGGATCAAATAACTAATTTTTAAAAAGTTTAGTTTATAGGATGTATGGATAAATTAAAATTATGGGTGTCTTTGTATAAATAGTTAATCAAAAGTACTTTCTAGGTACGTCTATTTTATCATTAACTTTTAGAACTGTGGGTTAGCACAGGTCTATTGTCACCTTGTACATATATATTCAGTCGTATAGATCTAAGCGATGAGCCTTAATATTTTTACGTAATAATTTATTATGGACTATTTATTATTGCTTAAGATCCATCTATTACTATTATTTTTTCGAAATCTTCTTTGACTATAATGACGACGTCTTACGTTACCCTTAGAGCATAGTGTTGGTAATACATTTAGGATCACATCTGATATCAGTAGAATAGAGCATCTATAGTTATTTCTTGATGAAGGAGTCGACGTAACATTCAAAACTTAGACGTTAACGTAACTAACAGTCTTGACGGATCAGGAATCGTGTCTCATCACCTATTCAGAGTCATTAGGGAACATTTACTCGAAAAGATACTATGAAGACTTCAATAATACGAAATATTCACTCGAAATATACTAGTCACCGACCCCAATTCACGCTATGTTAGAACTTATAAAAGTAATGATTACAGATAACAGTGTTATAATCAACAGTACATACACATTATAGATACTACTAACACGCTATATCACGAACAAACACTTAACATAGACTTAGCGAACCATTAAAAGATAGGGTAGTGTTAACCACAGAAAGACTGTTTCTACATTTTCCTAATGCGTTTCATTACATGATTTAACTAGAAAAAATCAAGACATGATAAGTAATGATGAAATTTAAGTCAGTGGATAAAAGAAACGTAGAATAAGTTCGCTCTCTTAATATGAAGAAGGTAGTCTTACTCTAGGTGAGGGCCCTTAGGGCGGGCCCTTGTACAACCGAAAACTCCGCTTACCTCGCATTTGAGCCTAGTGATGCTTATCTTGTAATGTCAACGTTTTCCTAGTATAGGTAATAGGCTAAACAGAATATGTCAGTAGATTTTCTCTCGTGGAAACGTCGGATCACATCGGACCATCGCGCAGACGGAACATTCGTGACCAGCGCCCAAGCTAAGTGGTGGGCTCCGCTATGAAATAGGACTTGTCCTATTCAAGCAAAAGCCTTGCCAACCGAAAGAGGATAGGACAGAAAGTCAGAAAGAAGAGACAGCAAAGCCGGCTATGGATGAAAGGTATGTCTCAGGTTATTTCTCAGATTTAATCATACTTTAGACAGAACGACGAAGATGCTTCATGGTTCAATATTCGAAGCAGAAAGCTAAACGTGACGCATAACAATGAGGCTTTGGCCGGTTCCCAGTTTCAGGTTCTCTATCTCACTACTGTGATTATAATTTTATGAACGACGTAATGTCCCATGATTTTGAAGTAAGTATACAAGACGATACAAGAATTGTCGCAGATACTTGAGCTCAAGTGGACTTGAGGACAGGTACGTAACCTTACAGTCATACTATAACCATCAATTTACAAACACTCACTCTCATTTTACAGGACATCAGACTAATTTGACTGTAAACGTCTGATGCGTTGTGAATTGTTGATGTTGTTGCACCAAATATAACCTTTACCTTAGAGAAGTTGTTGAGACAGACATAAAACTTAAACTTAAACTTAAAATAAAT
>NW_007379730.1:4415-11374 GCF_000475195.1 Diaphorina citri | reverse complement strand
CTGTAAAAGCTCATTTGAAGGTAGTTATGCCAACCAGGTACTCTCATTTGATGAGATGGGAATCTACCCCTTGTCAGAATAGAGGCATTCTGTAATTTCACGCCCACTGGTGCGAACGAATCATCCCCGATGATGCCCGGGCGCGTCCGACTGTGCTAACCCCAGGGCATTTTTTGATAGGAGCCCCACTCTTGGCTAGGCCAGAACATGACACTAGTGATGTCAAAATGTCCGCACTGAAAAGATGGTATCTTTCTTAACCAAATCAGTCCGCGGTTTTTGGACCCCTCTGGGTCAAGAGGACTATCTCAACACACTCATGCAGAAGACCAAAGTGGTTTGTTCATAGAGAGAACTTAAAGTAGAATGTTAGTTCTTGTACTTGGACAGGGCGAACGTGCGCTGTCAAAGATGGCCACTGGGAAGGATGTGTGTGAATGTGTTACTTAGGATCAGACGGGGTGTGAGGGTGGTCAAAAGTCAAAAGACTGAAAAGGGAGATCTAACAAGACCAGTTGCAAAATTAGACACGTCTACCACTCAGGGACTCAAACCCGTCAGAGTGTGTGCATAAAAAGAGTAAGAGTTAATATGTCCCAAAATTTGTTATTTTGGCGGCTGGGGGGAATGTCCGCCGCGGCTTCGCGACTAAAGTAATTTTAAATGGAAATCCATCTACTTGGTACCTCCATCCGGACAACGAACGAAATCCACCACGCGGGCAACCTCCATGGGGAAAACGAACACCAACCCGAGCTCGGCCGAAAGGACAACAAGAAGACAGAAAAATTCCCCCATTGGAAGCGGGATGGCCTCGCTGTCGCTCTTCTCTTAATCGACCAGCCGAGAGGATCACAAGTGCGGATGCGGAACGAAAGTGAATCCCAGGACTCTCAGCGAGGCCGCCTCGCCCAATAAAAGAAAAAAACCTGTAAGTTAAATTGTTCAGGAAAACCACAACCCCAGGATATTCTAATTGAGTCATAGTCACCTTCAAGAATAAATCTTGGAATTTTTATTTCCTGGGAAGGCTTATCTCACTCTCATAAACTTGTTCCATTTCTTTTGGAGGTCATTAGGAAGAGGGGTATCCCAGCTCACTTCTTTGGTGTAGCCAGATTTGTTGCATGAATATTTTCATGAATATTTTATTACCGGGCTTTCAAACACATATAATTACATTATAGATGGAATGCAATAATCTTGAGCTACCGAAGATACAATGAGGTTCACACTCGGTATTTCGCCTAATTTTCAACACCTTGCCCCGGGATCTCACCATTGCTACCAACTCTTTAATTTATTGTTTTGTTTCAATTCCAAAACTCTATATTTCTTTAAGTTTTTTTCCGTTCATTACAACAGCTAACAACTCTTTCTTTCATTGATAAATATTACCTGACCTTTTACTTTTCTTTTACCTACTCTTTAGATAACATCTTTTATTCTTCTTCCTTCTTTTTCTCCTTCTATTATTTTTCTTCTTCTCTCCCCCTACTTTCTTTTCATGTTTCCTTCTGTTACCTACTCCTTTTTATTTTTTTTCCCTAGCCTAAATGTTCCAGTACCTCCTTATCCTACTTCGTACCCTCTTCAGCCTCTGCCACATCCTTTCTTCCTACAATTTTTCAATTAAAAAACCCATTAACTCGATGTTTACACAACGGGGCGTTAGACAAATAAATTATATAAAAAACCTGCTGCCCTAGCAAGGTAGCCAGGAGGACTGGAAAGTTTGAATTTGAAAATACAAACAGGAAACTATACGGTACGTGAACGTTACCAACGAACGATAGAGAAGAAACGTTTCGTCATTAGTGTTTAGTGGAGAGATGAGGAGAAGAATGAGAATGGACGAAAAGAAGGTGAAGGAGAAGAAGAGAGGAGGGAGGAGGAGGCAGGAGGAGGAAGAACAAGAAGATTGGAGAACTGTAAACTATTTGCCTACCGGCCATACCATAAAGAAGGTAAACTACAAACCTAAATAGAGTAGGTAAAGAAGTAGCACAAATTATTGTTATGGTGACTACATGTACTTAAATTCGTGAAGGCGATCACTTAACCGTTTAATCCAGTTGGCATTCAAATTCAAATTTCACATTTGACTTCATGAACAAATTTCAGGCTCCAAATAGTCCAAATTATCCAATTAAACTCGATCCTCTCATTTTAATCAAGGAAAAAATGGAAAAAATGTTTTCTCATGTTGATCCTAACACTGAAGATGTCAATAACCGTAATAATGAACAGAATGTATCCAACTAATAATTCTAAACTTCAAGAACTGAATGTCTACTATCAAAACTGTCGAGGTCTCAGGACCAAACAGGCTGAGTTTGTAAACAATCTAATAGGTTCTGATTATGATGTAGTTTGCTTGACTGAGACTTGGCTCAGTGATGATTTTTACAGTAGTAATTATTTTACCAATGATTATTATGTATACAGGAAGGATAGGTTGTATACACCAGACGTCACTCGCGGTGGTGGTGTACTCATAGCTGTAAAAAAACTTCTGAAAGTTGTGCGTCTTTTTGACCTTGATTTTAATGGTATTGAATGTGTATGGCTTAGAATTCACCTGAACTCAGAGTCAGAGTTATTGATAGGGAACCATTATCTCCCGCCTAATATGGGATCTCAGCTTTTAGAAAGCTATTGTGACTTTATTGTGGAGCATATTGACATTACATCTTGTAAATTATTAATTCTCGGGGACTTCAATGTTCCAAAGTTTGACTGGTCTTTAGGTATTAGTCATCATTATGACTCGACAGTCCGAAAGAAATCTGACCTGGTATATTCTGCCATAAGTTGTCTGAACCTCGAGCAACATAACAATGTTCGACTAAATGCCTGTGATAACTTATTAGATTTAGTGTTTACTGACTTGGGGGATCAGTGCTCAGTGACTAGCAGTGTGAACAATTCCTTGGTCAGACTGGACCACCAGCATCCATCCCTTCTTATTTCTATTGTGGTACTCCTTAATTTGTTCAACGATAACTTCTTACCCTTCACGAAGAAGAATTATCCTAGGGGTGACTACCTTGGTTTGTATAATTTTATTAGATCTTATGAATATGCTGACTCCAGTGATGTTGAGGAATTGGTCGCAGATGTTACTTCCGCATTCCGTCAAGGAATAGATGAGTTCATTCCTGACAGAACTGTTCGTCCATCCAAGTATCCACATTGGTTTTCTAATAAACTTATTAATAAATTACGTTTAAAAGAGCATTGGCACCGTAGGCTGAAAAAGGCACCAAACAATGCTCATGCTAAATGTGTGTTTAGTGATTTGAGAAAACTTTGTAAAAAGCTTTATCTGCAAGATGAACGGAAATTGAACAAAAGGGTCGAGTCTGACCTCAAATCAAATCCCAAGTTTTTCTGGCGTTATGTAAAGCTTAAATACAAAGGTACCCACGAACTGAACATAGTTCATAATGGGGATGTAGTTCCTTCTGAGGATGTGCCCAACAAATTTGCACAGCATTTTCATTCCGTTTACAGTTCATCTGTGAATTCCAGCAATACTACTCACACGTGTGAGAGCCCTTCTGGCATTTCACAGTTAGAACTTCCGGAAATTCAAGAAACTGATATTATTCTTGCAGCGAAAGCTTTGAAAGATTCTTTTATATCTGGGTCTGATTCTATTCCATCTTTTATTGTTAAAGCATGTATTGTACCTGTTTCACATATATTATGTAAAATCTTCAATGGTTCCCTGAAGTCTGGAAAATTCCCAAACGTATGGAAAACTGCGATAGTTGTTCCCGTACCGAAGAAAGGGAACTTGTCATCTGTAAAAAACTTTAGACCAATATCTCTGTTATGTATATTTTGTAAATTGTTTGAACGTATTATTTTTGATCATATTATTTTCCATGTCAAAAACCAGTTGAGTACACACCAACATGGTTTTCTCAAGGGTAGGTCCACTGTCACTAATTTAGCGTCATTTATGCATTTCGCAGCTCCACATGTACTGAACAGAAGACAGTGTGACGTCATTTATTTTGACCTATCAAAGGCATTTGACGTGGTAAATCATAATCTGCTTATAGATAAGCTTGGTACAAAATTCGGTCTAAGTAATCTCTACCTAAATTTTTTCGAATCCTATTTAAGTGATAGGAATTTCAAAGTTAAAATCGGTAATACATTTTCAGATAGTTTCTTGGTGCCGTGTGGTGTTCCACAGGGTTCCAACTTGGGCCCTTTACTCTTTATACTGTTTTTTGATGATATCAAAGACATTCTGGGGTGCTATTATGATATCTTTGCAGATGATCTCAAAATCGGTCGCAAAATAACTAGCGCTGCTGATGCGGAACTTCTGCAACAAGACATCAATGCATTCGATGCATGGTGTACTAGGAATGGTATGAAAATCAATTCTGATAAAATAATTCTGATGTCCTATACTAGAAAACTTGCTACTTTTGAGTATGACTATAAGATTGGTAATGTTACTATAGCCAGAAAAGAAGTTCACAGAGATCTGGGTGTACTTTTCGATAAAAAACTTACTTTTAATGATCATGTCCTAAACCTTATTTCTAAAACGAAAAAGTCATCTTCTCTTGTAATCTGGGTAACTAAACATTTCAATAACCCCATCAGTCATACAGTATTATACAACGCACTAGTTAGATCTAGGCTAGAATATTGTTCCGAAATATGGGGAGACCTAGGTATTACCGACACTAATAGAATTGAACAGGTACAAAAATCGTTCCTGAGATTGTTAACCTATAGAAAATACAGACGTTCTCTACATTACAGTGAATCTAGAGAAGTTTACAATCTTACTCCATTGGAACCGAGGAGACTATTTAAAGAAATATGTTTTGTTTACAAATTGTTATGTAATCAGATTCAGTGTCCCTATCTACTTGAACTTATCAATATATTTGTACCTAGACCAACCGTAAGGTATAGAATGCACTTCTATCTCCCTGCTAATAATCGATCGACTTTACTACCTATTTATAGATTCATGATTTCTGCTAACAAATATGACAGTCTGGATTTTTCCGAGGACAAAAATCATTTTATTGACAAACTGAAAATACTTTTGTATGAAACTTGATCATTTATTTTGATAAATAATTTCTGTAATGTACCTCCTACGTCGTCGTCGGTATGTCAGCAGGGGCTGCGTGCTGGTTTTAGGCCGGATTGTGTGTGGCTGTTGCCGGATCCGTCTGGATCTTGCGGATCGGTCGGCGATGCCCATGGCACGGTTTGGCCGGGATTTGTACGTGGCTGGTGTTGGTAGACTAACGACGAGACATCATCTCTCTCTCTCTCTCTCTCTCTCTCTCTCTCTCTCTCTCTCTTTATATACACCTATCTCCCTTTCTCCGCCCCTAAATCAATCATACTTCCCATTTTCTTCTTTCCTCTACTTATTTTGTTATTCATATTGTTATTTATATTTATTATTATTTTTACTTATTTTGTTATTCTTCTAGTGTCTATAATGTAATAGGGTGTTGCCATTATACTTTGTCAATTACCTGTATTGTATGCACTTTAAAATTTCTTTCGTTCCTTCGGTCTGCCATGATTAAAAAGTTGTACTAACCTCTAAGACGTGTATTTCTTCGTGTTATATGTCCAGAAAGGTTCGTTCCGGCGTGAACTGTCAGGACCGACCGGCATTAGAGTTCCATGTTTCATTTTATTAATACTACCACCCTTACATCTTTTTCACAGGAAACCCTTCTGGTTGATAAGACGTGAGAACTTTTACTCTAATTTCCCCCAAGAATGGTGACAAAACATGACTCATACGAGAAACACCATCGTTACGATGTCATGTGTTGTAGAAGGATTGTACACAAACTTTACAGTACGCTGTTTATTATAAACAAAGTGACGCATTGTACTCTTGTTTCAACGGCAGTTCTTTTTTTATTTCGGAGGTCGGTCGCAACCAAACCGGTGAAAAGGGTTGGACGTTCCTAACACCAACCTGGCGTGGTTCTTTAATTATAACGTTCATGGTAGGTCGATAACGCCTTCAGTGTCTTTCTTCAAATATTAGAAGAATGTTCGTGGCGGTGTGAAAGTTCCGTAACTAACCCTATAGAGGATTACGACCTATTCAAAAACAGTTAATAAACATAAGGACCTAGAATTACAGACTGTTTCACTAGTCGTGTCGTTTTGACCACAGCTGTTTATTACCATTTCCGACCTTGATAGGAATACTGATCAATCCAATAACTAAAGCTCAGCAATACCGATAACCTCAATGGATGTACTTGTAAGGAGAATATTGTGCAAAGAAACTTAAAGGAGTCAATAAAGTCATCCAGACTTCCATTTCTTCTGTGTTCAATTGTTTCATAACGTTTCTGGCGTAGGTACAACTTCACACGATGATAATAATGCTGAATTTCAAAGTTCAAAAGAATAAAAAGGAACTGAAAGTAAGAAGAGAGAAGAGAGTATTAAAAAGAGTAGTTCCTATAAGTCATATTGTCTAGTCAGTTCAAACTCCATCAAGGTTAACATTTAAACGTCATAGTAACTTACCTCAAAATAATCAGTCACCTAAACTTCCGTTCAATCACTTCTGTACAAGGAAGATTCATAGGTTTAATTTTACGTTAGAACCTAACCTAAGAAAACTGTATTTTGTGTCGTAGAACAGATATTCATGACAAACACAGACAATTACGAATATACATAAAATGTAGTATGATTCGTTAATAATGATGTGTACCAAACACAAACTACACTAAAGAAATAGCAAAAATAAATAGATCATAACCTAATTATAGTATACAAACAACAACTCAAAAATTACATAAGGAAATGATAACCAATTAATACAGAACGAGTTTAGATGACAAGGAATATTAAAAAGTGATCATAATTTAAGACCTGAGAAAGTATTTTGTCATTAAACATAAACTTAAAACTAAACTTAAATAAAT
>NW_007379730.1:0-1795 GCF_000475195.1 Diaphorina citri | reverse complement strand
TTCTATTGTTTATCTCTCTCTCTCTCTCTCTCTCTCTCTCTCTCTCTCTCTCTCTCTCTCTCTCTCTCTCTCTCTCTCTCTCGAATTAACATCATCATTTCTCTCTTTCCCTCTCTCTCTCTTCCGGCAGGTATTCATTTCGTCTTTTCCTCTTCCTATTCCTCCCTCTCTCTCACTCTCTTTTTCTCTAACCCGCTCGCGCTCTCTCCCACCCTCTCTCTCTCTCCCACCCTCTCTCTCTCTCTCTCTCTCTCTCTCTCTCTCTCTTACTGCAGGTATTCATTTCATCGGCATCTCTTATTCAAAAGTCCTCTTTTTTTTACTGAAAAGGACAAAAAAACAAGCAATAATAATAATAATAATAATAATCTGACCTATATTCTTTGACCATACCCTTATTCGTACACCATGTCAAGTACATAAAGGCTAAACATTTCTAAAGTCCCCCTCCCTTCTCTCTCCCTCCCCTTTTCTCCCCCTCTCCTCTTTTCTCTCTTCTCCTCCTTGCTTTTCTCCATTTAGATCAAGAGAGTGATAGAGAGAGGAGCACGTACTTTGTTTACGTAAATTTTGTTATAAAATCATAAACAATTAATTTTCACAGTTTTAATTAATTTCATTTAGTGCTATCCCAATCCCGGGAATCTAGCTACTAGGCTTGGTAGGGGCACGTTCTAAGTACTACCCCAGTCTAGAAAACTTAGAAATGTCTGATTATGAATAGATGCCGGCGTAGTGGATACACATAACAATCATGCTATGTGATATCATTTGTAAATATTGTGAGAGTAAAATTGATACTCGTCACAAGAAAACACAATGTTCTACCTGCAAACAGTTCATTCATATGACATGTGTTGAACAATCTGATGCTGATCAGTTGGAGAGTGAGAGCTTTAGATGCACCTTCTGTAAAAGCATTGATACTCTTCAGTCCCAAGGTGCTTCAGTAGGTGTGAATTGTGCATGTTCCAATCTGGGTAATGTTAACTTTGTGCTCATGGCTCAGCAAATCTCCAAGTTATCTTCACAGGTTGATGTACTGACTAGGAATATGGAAAGAGTTCTACGGGAGAATGAGGAACTTAAAACTCTGTTGAATCCCAAAATCTCCGAAGAATCTGGCGCTAGTGGCTCTGCTCCTTCTAAACAGCAGGCTCCTCCTCCTACTACTTCTGCTCTTGCTACTACATCTACTGGTGGAGTGACCGAATCTCGCTCATATAGTAATGCAGTTCAGCATGGTAAAGATCAGCGAGTGCCTAGCAAACCTTCTGCTCCTGCACATCTGTCACAAAATGTACCAAATAAGAAACCTGTGGGTAATGTACATTCACATGCTGAGGTTGTACGTGAGGATGTCAATCTGAATCAGGATGAGACATTCAGGACTGTGACGTACAAGAAGAGGCGTGGTAACAATGTTGCTCAACAACCCCAACCTGATGCAAGTGATAACAAGATGTCAAAGCGTGTCGCTCAGATTGGTATCCGTTCATCTTCACTTATTAAAGCTGTGAACTCTGGGAAGGTGCGGACTAAAGCACTTTTTGTGTCACGTGTTGTGCCGTCTTTAACTGCTGCAGATCTGAAGACCTATCTCAATAATGAAATATCAATACCTAGTGTTGAAGTCACGCGGTTGAAAACTAAAAACAATATTGATACCTATGCTTCCTTCCATATTACTGTCCCTGAGGATAAATTTCAAATTGTTAACAGCACTGTTGTTTGGCCGGAAGGTATATTATTCAAACCATTTCTAGGTCCTCTGACTAAGGAAAAAATGTTTTCT
>NW_007379729.1:38982-41499 GCF_000475195.1 Diaphorina citri | reverse complement strand
CAGTTTCTGTTACAAAGTATTTTCATTATGTTCAGTGCTCTCAAACTTTTGGCTTTAGTTTCCACTATATGCTTATCCCAAGTGAACTTATGATCAAAGTAAAGTCCTAGCCACTTTGTAGAAGTTTGAAACTGGATCGGGACATTCTGAAAATACAAACGAGGTGGAGCATAACATTGTTTTCTGGTAAAAACTATTCCAAACGTTTTTTCTGGGGAGAAGGATAAACCATTACTTTCAGACCAATCGCTTAAGTTGCCAAGTGTTGTCCTTAACTTTTGTTCTAAGGCGTCTAAATCAGGGCCCCGTACATAGACAACCAAATCGTCCACAAACATCCCATGCATGACGTCACGTGGAATATAGCTAGATATATCACTTGTAGCAACATTACATAAGTCACCAGATAAAGATGAGCCTTGACGTACAGAGTTGTCTAGTTTCTGGACAGATGATATTTCGCCATCGATTTTAACGGCTATTTGAGGAAAGGATAGGAAGTTGTTTACATATTTATACATGGGCCCACCAATATTGCTATCAACAAACTTTTTTAATACTGAGATCTTGGAAATTCGGTCAAAAAATTTGTTTATGTCTAAAAATATAGCTATAACAAATTCCTTTTCATTCAGAGCTGTGATAATTTCGTGCTCTAGCATGACTAAATTATCCGCTGTCGACCTGCGTTTTCTGTTTCCACTCTGATAGGTATCGACTAATCTTTTTTTCTCTATTATCCACTTTAATCTTTTACTAATCATTTTCTCCAAAATTTTGTTTGTACAGGATAAGAGCGAGATCGGTCTATAACTTACAGGGTCTAAAGCGTTCTTATTTGGTTTTAATATGGGAATGATCAGCGCTGTTTTCCACACAGACGGAAAAACACCATTCATCCATACAAAATTAAAAATTTCAAGTAGTTTTTCCAGAGCTGAAGTAGGTAGTTTCATGATCATCTGATAACATATCTCGTCGATTCCACCAGCTGATGACCTGCAAGTTTTAAACGTCGCTAATAATTCCATCATATTAAAAGGCAAATTGTACTTTTCATTCTCTGTATTATTAGGGCATTGGAGTAGGTTTTCATTTTGTATTTTATAATTTTTGAAGTTTTCGCTGTACACAGAATCCGCTGAATTTTTAACATAGGATTTAACCAGTATCTCAGCCATATGTTTTTTGTTCGTGACAGTTACACCGTTAGAATCTTTTATTGCAGTCACCGGATTGTAAGGTCTCTTACCTTTTACTCTTCGCAATTGTGCCCACATATCAGTTTGGCTAACAGGCGAATCAATTGAAGCAACAAATGATGACCAGGATGCTTTTTTCCCCTCCAAGATTAATCTCCTAGCTTTACAACGACACTTTTTAAACTCAATAAAATTATTAGGTGTTGGATTTCTTCTGAATATTTTCAGAGCTAATTTCCTTTTCTTTATAGCTTCCTTTATCTCGTCAGACCACCAGGGAGTATACTTTTTAAGTTTACTCGTATTGATTAACGGAATGGATTTCCGAGCTGCCTCCAACATACTTGTATTCACGGTATGTATTACGTCATCAATATCGGTAATATTATCAATTTTATCTTGAAAATCTATACTTTCATGATATCTGCCCCAATTTGCCTTCTTAAAATTCCAAATCTTTCTACCTGATTGGTAACCACCTTGTGAGCATTGGACATTTAGAATTAAGGGATGATGGTCGGAGAAGTGTAAATCATCGTGAACGGACCACGTAATATCAGAGGCTATGGTTTGACTTGACATGGATAAATCTATTACAGATGTGGTACCATATGAAAAGTTCACATGCGTTGCTTCACGAGTATTTAGCAAGAAAACATCAGAATTGTTCAGTAAAAACTTTTCTATTTCTTCACCATTGATATTGGGTCTAGCCCGACCCCAGATTGGATTGTGTGCATTAAAATCGCCACACAGTATGAATGGTTTATCTAGCTGGGAAACAATAGAGTTAAGTTGACTTTCCAATAATACCTGACCCGGCGCGATGTAAATTGAACAAACTGACAATTCATAGCTGAGATAAGACGACTTGATTTTGGCCGCTACAACTTGGAATGGAGTGACGATCGGAATGTGCTCGGAATAGACGGACTTATGCACCATCAGCATGACGCCCCTGCATGCAATCAATCCGTCCACGTAATCCTTGCGATACTTATTGAAGTTGTTAAATCCTTGAATGTTAACGTTAGGTTTTAAATGAGTTTCCTGAAAGGCAATAATTAAGGGTTTTAGATTGCGAACAATTAAATCAATTTCAGTTTTCTTATTCAGAAACCCATTGCAATTCCATTGTACAATAATGGAATTATTAATATTAACACTTAGATTTGCATTGTTTGTACTTGTCATAAATTGAAAGTTAACTAAACTGATAAATGCATAGGAAAAAATAACAGACAGGGTTAACTGAAAAAAAAGAAGAAAAAAAAAAAAAAAAAAAAAAAAAAAAAAAAAAAAAGGAAAAAAAAAA
>NW_007379729.1:33701-37901 GCF_000475195.1 Diaphorina citri | reverse complement strand
GAGAGAGAGCGAGAGAGAGCGAGAGAGAGCGAGAGAGAGCGAGAGAGAGCGAGAGAGAGCGAGAGAGAGCGAGAGAGAGCGAGAGAGAGCGAGAGAGAGCGAGAGAGAGCGAGAGAGAGCGAGAGAGAGCGAGAGAGAGCGAGAGAGAGCGAGAGAGAGCGAGAGAGAGCGAGAGAGAGCGAGAGAGAGCGAGAGAGAGCGAGAGAGAGCGAGAGAGAGCGAGAGAGAGCGAGAGAGAGCGAGAGAGAGCGAGAGAGAGCGAGAGAGAGAGAGCAAGAGAGAGAAAGAAGAGGTCAGATAGGAGGTATTTTTTCAACAGAGCATTTTTTTTTTTCGATTGGACATAACAACCTAAAAAATACTTAATCCCATGTATTGTAGGGGGCATGTGTAAATGAAATACTGTAAATATTTATTTACTGTAATAAAATTATATTTCTCATGTATGTAATGTGTCTACTCATCTACCAAGGTACATATTAATATGTATTAGAAACTGAAATTATGCACCTTAATATGTATTAGAAACTTAATATGTATTACAGGGGTGGCCAGACTTTTTTCGTTGCGGTTCCCTTCTTAACTTTCAAAAGTGTTCGAGGTTCCCCTCCCCCCCCCACACACCAAAAGAATAAAAAATAAACTCACCAATTTTTGTTGCTAAGTCATTTTAAATGGCATCTGCCAACTTCTGGAAGTCCATTTCATACCGAACCCTCGAGCGGTCAAGGGTCAAGCAAAAACTAAACTAAACCTAGGCTTGCCAAACGTCCCGAATTGGCCGGGACAGTCCCGAATTTCAGGGGGTGTCGCGGCGTCCCGTTCAGTTTTTCATTGTAGCAACATTACATAAGTCACCAGATAAAGATGAGCCTTGACGTACAGAGTTGTCTAGTTTCTGGACAGATGATATTTCGCCATCAATTTTAACGGGAGAGAGAGAGAGCGAGAGAGAGAGAGAGAGAGAGAGCGAGAGAGAGAGAGAGAGAAAGCGAGAGAGAGAAAGAAGAGGTCAGATAGGAGGTATTTTTTCAACAGAGCATTTTTTTTTCGATTGGACATAACAACCTAAAAAATACCTAATCCCATGTATTGTATGGGGCACGTGTAAATGAAATACTGTAAATATTTATTTACTGTAATGAAATTATATTTCTCATGTATGTAATGTATCTACTTATCTACCTAAGTACATATTACAAGAACTTATTATGTATTAGAAATTGAAAAAAATAAGCTTGCGGTTCCCTTAAAATGGGCTCGCGGTTCCCAAGGGAACCGCGGTTCCCGGTTTGGCCACCCCTGATGTATTAGAAGGAAATTGAAATTATGCATTGAAGTTTTGTCAGCGTCAGAAAATTCAGAAATCAGAAGTTCACTCAGCGTGAGAACTTTTGGCTGTGAAATTCACATAAGTATTACAGGGTGGTTAAAGGGCAACAAGGTCACCCTGTCTAGTCGTACAACAACTTAGGCCAGCCCCTCACTATCAGGTAGGCCTGACAGGTACATCTGATCAGGTCGACTTGTTAGGTCTATCTCATAGTGGATGTGCTCTTCAGTTATCAGGTAGACGTGAGAGGCGGTCCTTTTCAGTCGTACCGTGTATCTGTCAGGTCTACATGATAGTGAGAAGCTGGCCTTACAAAATATAAATAGTAGAAAGTACGTCGAACTTTTGAACACCCCTGTATATCTATTGATTGTTATTTATATTATTAGTACCATTCTGATATTATTAACCCGCGAGTACTCGCGCTCACTTTTTTTTGTGTAACTTTATTATTATATGTGATAGGAGGGTATGGCTCAGTCTAGCTTCCTAAAATATTGTTTTCTTTATACTAAAAATATTTATCTGCAGTCATTGCACCCTCAGTCTTTGTAGTGGGGTCGTAATAGAAGCAAGTCATGGGAAATGAGTGTTGCGCTCAGAGGGCGTGGCAGTCATTTACGGCGAAAATATAAAAATAGAAGACCCAAAGTTTAGCTCTGAAATATTGTCTTACATATCTCAATTCATTGCAATTAAAAAAATTTTGAATTTCCTTTTGATTTTTCACATATTTCACAAAACAAAGGAAATTAGAAAAAAGTTTATCCATCATCAGACCTCACTTTCTTCTTTTCTCGATTGGGGCTCAAACCCGGTTTTTGGCGATAGAAACCTTCTTGTCAAAACATCTTCAGAAAAAATAGGTAGGTTACTATTTTTGATCAAAAGTTTCAAGGAAAACTCGAATTTTTCGAGGAAAAGAGTGTGTGAGCGCAGCGCTCACCCGCGAGTACTCGTGTAACTTTCAGACCCGCGAGTACTCGCGGGTTAATATAATAAACAGTATCATTGACGTCACGTATCCAACATATTTATGTTATTGGTATCAACATATTGGCGAGATGTCGCAACGGGGAGCCGGGTGAGAAACTGGATGGGTGACATGCTGACATGTCGTGTTGTTGGGTATTGAGACTATTGAGTGGTGTTGACATGGGCTATGCATGAGTGCATGACGATAAAATACGTACATAGCTGTCTTGAACATGAAAGCTATACATGGAGAAATTTTTACTGAAAAAAAAAGAGAAAAAAGGAGAAATTTCCACTGGGGGAAAAAATGAATTACTAGTGGTGAAGCTAACATTAGGGAAAATCAGAGGTGGGGTGGAAGGTGGAAGAACTTATGTGAGTGAGAGTCCTGTCACTTAAAATAAAGCCCTAAAAAAGAAATCATGAATTATTTGTGGTGAAAGCTAAGATGTTTGTCGATATTGAAACATCTCCAAAAAAAAAAATTAAAAACTTTTTTTTTTCAATAACGGCTAATGTGTATCAATAATAATTATTATTGTATAAATAACAATTAAAATTGTTGTACAAAGTTTGTACAGATAAATCTATTTGCCTATAGGTAATCAATGTAATTATTTTGAAGTCTTGAAATTCCGAGGCCATCTACAAACGGTCGAGCGAAAAGGACCTGACTGGTAACTGAAAATACCAACCCGTTTGGTCCATTTTTGATTCAATAAAACTGAGCTAGCCCGTTCATTTCATTTTCAGATTTTCCGTGTGTAGACCGCCTAAATTCTAAAAGAGCTAAGCTCCATTTTGTTAATCTTTATTTTCCCTTATGTTAATCTTTATTTTCCCTTATGTTAATCTTTATTTTCCCTTATGTTAATCTTTATTTTCCCTTTTATTAATCTTTGTTTTCCCTTATGTTAATCTTTATTTTCCCTTATGTTAATCTTTATTTTCCCTTATGTTAATCTTTATTTTCCCTTATGTTAATCTTTATTTTCCCTTTCGAAGCTGAAACGATAGCCACAAAGGGGAAAAGTAGCTTTAGAAGAGGGGGAAATTGTGTCATTTTCCGAAAGCAAAGTATGACTATCCTTTTTAACGTACTACCTGAATTACAAAATAAAAAGTGCAATTTCTGTTTTGTGGGGGAAAAAAACGTAAAAAACGTTCCTACAAAAATAAGATAGGTGGTTTTTGGTGCCTTTCAAAATTAATTCATCCCTAAAGGTGATTTAGCTAAAAAAAAGCTCAAGTAGCAAGTCGTGAAACTACAACCTCCACTATTCATTAAGAGGTAGGTATATTATTGCTATAGTTTTAAGTGTAGTCCAAAGAAATAAAAATACAAAATTTGCAAATTTGTAAAACCTAAATATCTAAGTTCTACTTTTACCCTTTAACCTGAAATGTCTTCTGCCAGCCTAGTTAGCTTAGTTGGTAGCGCGTCTGCCTTGTAAGCGCTAGGGTTCGATTCCCGCCCGGGGCGGATTTTATCCTGAACGGATAATTAGTTCTCGGAACAGCTGGCTTTCTTCTATCGTGTCTCCCTTCTCTCTTCAATTTCGGGACGATAAGACCTTAGCAGTTACAGTTCCCTCTGTCAAACCTCTAAAAAAAAAAAAAAAAAAAAAAAACGCTCCGCTATCTGTAACTCCGCACATACATTAAATTTAAAAATTAAAAACACCCGGGGCGCGCGAGGCACTCCACTGGGAACGCTTCTTGCTCACAAAAGACATTTCTCGGGATTCGTTTTGAATTGAAGGGGAACATCAATTTAATTCTAAGATTAAAGTCGTTGAATAACACATTAGGATTAAATTAAAGCCAGCTATAAAAGTGCAAACATTTTGAGCGGACAACATGGCTACTAGGACTTTGACAAATGCAAAAAA
>NW_007379729.1:0-33601 GCF_000475195.1 Diaphorina citri | reverse complement strand
TTTTTTTTTTTTTTTTTTTTTTTTTTTTTTTTTTTTTTTTCTAGAAATAAAACAAAGGGTTTCATAGAAAAGGGTTATGCTAAAAGGATTTCAAAGTCTAAAGACGCAAGAAAAAGGTCTTCCGTTTTTGAAGAGATTTAACAGAGGGAACTGTAAAACTGCTAAGGTCCTATCGTTCCAAAAACGAAAAAAGAAGGAAGACAGAGTACAGGAGAAAGCCAGCCGTTCCCAAAAAGGTTTTAGATAGCTTTTAAATTTTTTTCTACATTTACCTACCTATTTGTTTGTTTGTTTTTTTTTTTTTAATAGGAGTTATAATAATTTTACAACAGCTCATTTCAAAGTCCTACCTCAATTTCAAAGTGTTTATAATTTCCATAGTTGTTCGCTTGGAGGATTTTACAGAAGCTCGAAAGCTAAATTTATGGTTTAGAAATCGAAATATACCTACCTATGCAATTTACCGATTAAAAATTTTGAATGGAAATTGCATAGCTTCTTATATATACGGCGTTCCTATATCATTTTAGAACGGCGGTTATTTTTGCTAACAAATGGCAAATCACTCTGCGTAATAATAACATTGAGAACAGCTGACATTTTTACAATCAAATTGCATACCCCTCACACCATCACGGCGTTGTTAATGTCATTAAGGAGCGCGGTAGCGCTCCGCCCCGCCAAGTCAAAAAAGTTTGACCGCGTTTAGAAATACATAGCTGAAATTTTTGCGTGCAAATTGCATAACTTCATAAGCTCTAGGCGCGGCGTTTTAATACCATTCAGAAACGGCTAACGATTTTGAGTGTAGATTGCATAACTTTACGAAATCACGGCGTTAAAACATCAACGAAGAACGGCTGAAGCTGAAACAGCTGACATTTTTCCATGGAAATTGCATAACCCCATAAAATCACGGCGTTATAATAACAGTGACTACAACACTGATATTTGCCTGCAGATTGCATAACTCTAAAAACTCAAGGCGCTGTGGCCCTTCTATTCTATTCCCTATCACAGCTACCGTTGCGGGTTCGATTATGTTCGTTCTCGGAACGGCTGGCTTTCTCCTATCCTGTCTTCCTTCTCTCTTCGATTTAGGGACGATGAAACCCTGGCAGTTACAATTCCTTCTGCTAAACCTCACACACACACACACAGTTGCCGTAAAAAGTAAATAAGTAAAAAATACCTGAACAAATTATATCTAAGTAAAGAGACAAAAAATAAAAACAACTTTTGTATTATTTTTAGAAAAAAAAAAATCGTAAGATAAATATTGGGTATATTATATTTATGTTGGGTTATAAATAGGATCTATGTATGTAAACTTCTAATAAAATTAATTTTAATTTTTACAGGGAAATAAAGGTAAAATAATTGATTCACTCTAAAGCACTATTTTTTTTATTAATCTAGTTTGGAAATCTAATATATAAAAATTATAAATCTAGGTAAATTATTAATTTATTTTTTTATCCTGATGGGATTTATTATTATTATTTTTTAAATAAATAATTTATTTTTTTATTAGTTTTTTTTATTGATGAAGCTGAGAGTCTCTTCGTATTAGGTGTATTTCCTTTCGGGGAAACTTTTGGAAACATGGAAACTGAATTGGCCCTCTACCCTCTACTAAACCATAGGAGATCAAAGATGGAAGAACCATAAGGAAAGCAATAAGACCTAAGCAGCGTTAGCTGTCATAGTTCTCTCTATCAAACCTCTTGGACCAGCCTAGTTAGCTTAGTTGGTAGCGCGTCTACCTTGTAAGCGCTAGGCCGCGGGTTCGATTCCCGCCCGGGGCGGATTTTATCCTGATGGGATAATGTTCGTTCTCGGAACGGCTGGCTTTCTCCTATCCTGTCTTCCTTCTCTCTCCGATTTCGGGACGATAAGACCCTAGAGTTACAGTTCCCTCTGTCAAACCTCTTAAAAAAAAAAAAAAAAAAAAAAAATAGAGAAGTGGTCAATGTAATCAAATTAAAATGTTCCTTCTGATATTATGTTTTAAAAAAAAAAAAAAAAAAAACCTCTTGGGTGAAAAGAGGAAGGAAAATACACCTAATATTTATGGAATTCACTGTATTACTAACAGCCTGCATTATTGATTTTTTAAACTCTATGAAAATTGGCTTTTACTCGAATTTGCCAACACCGGTTGCTACGTTATTTAACGTACGAGTACCTAGCTACTCAATTTTGTTTTCCTCCTGAGGCTGTGAGTGTATCCTGTATTGAAGCACACACCCAAAAATCTTCCACCCTGTCCGGGAAACCAACCCGGACCTCCGATGTGCAATCCTTGATACTCACTCAGTCATGGATGTTGGTTTTTGATCCAGATTACAATATAGTTCGCTTTGAAAAAAGTTACATAATTTTAAATTTCTAACAATACTATCTAAATGTATGTATAATTTTATTGTATAATAAATAAAAGAAAAAGAACAGCTAGGTAAAATAGTAAAACTAGTTATTTGGTCTATGTTAATCTTTATTTTCCCTCATGTTAATCTTTATTTTCCCTTATGTCAATCTTTATTTTCCCTTATGTTAATCTTTATTTTCCCTCATGTTAATCTTTATTTTCCCTTATGTCAATCTTTATTTTCCCTCATGTTAATCTTTATTTTCCCTCATGTTAATCTTTATTTTCCCTTATGTCAATCTTTATTTTCCCTTATGTTAATCTTTATTTTCCCTTATGTTAATCTTTATTTTCTCTCATGTTAATCTTTATTTTCCCTTATGTCAATCTTTATTTTCCCTCATGTTAATCTTTATTTTCCCTTATGTCAATCTTTATTTTCCCTTATATTAATCTTTATTTTCCCTTATATTAATCTTTATTTTCCCTCATGTTAATCTTTATTTTCCCTCATGTTAATCATTATTTTCCCTTATATTAATCTTTATTTTCCCTCATGTTAATATTTAATACATTGTTATTAAAGACTCCATAAAGTATTTTGTAAAATTCTGCTAGTGATGCGTTTGGACAATCACAACTAAATATTGGAGACCAAATTTTTCTCTTTTAGTTTAAATATTTTTCTCTTTTAGTTTCTCTTCTGCCCTCTCTCTTTCTCTTTCCCGAAGACCTAGACTGCCAAGAGAGAGAGAAAGAGGGAGAGGGAGAGAGAGAGAGAAATAGGAGAGAATAATTTAGCTCCCATTACCCATTTTCCCCCTGTTCTTCCAAGTCGCCCTTCATTCATACTCTCTCTCTCTCTCTCTTGTTCTCTGAACCTATGCCCGTCTCTTTTTTTCTCTCTCACTTTTTTGACCGTCCTCACCTAATTTTTCTCTCTCTCTCTCTCCTTCTTTACTTTTTTTTTCTTTCTCTCTCTGTCTCTCTTTCCCCTCTCTCTCCTCCTCCCTCATTCCTGGAGATTTTTATCCATCCTCTTCTATTTTTTCTCTCATTTCTCTCCTTCTCTCTCTCTCTCTCTCTCTCTCTCTCTCTCTCTCTCTTCCTCCCCTCTCTCTCTCTTCCTCTCTCTCGAGTTTATTACATGTTGTAATATTAAAAGCTCATTTTGTATCTGTCAGAAAAACGGCGAGTGAAAAAAAAAGGGTCTGAAATGTGAGAGAGACAGACATAGGGCCTGAAAGAGAAAGAGAAGGGAGGGGAGAGAGAAAAAGAGGGTAAAAAAAGAGAGATGAAGAAATGAAGGAGTTAGAGAGAGAGAGAGAGAAAGTAGGGGGAGAGAGAGAGAGGGGGGGGAGAAATTAGAAGAGGATGGACTGAAAACTCTCCGGGATGAGGGAGACAAACATTGGATTAGAGAGAGAGAGAGCGAGAGAGAGCGAGAGAGAGCGAGAGAGAGCGAGAGAGAGAGAGCAAGAGAGAGAAAGAAGAGGTCAGATAGGAGGTATTTTTTCAACAGAGCATTTTTTTTTTTCGATTGGACATAACAACCTAAAAAATACTTAATCCCATGTATTGTAGGGGGCATGTGTAAATGAAATACTGTAAATATTTATTTACTGTAATAAAATTATATTTCTCATGTATGTAATGTGTCTACTCATCTACCAAGGTACATATTAATATGTATTAGAAACTGAAATTATGCACCTTAATATGTATTAGAAACTTAATATGTATTACAGGGGTGGCCAGACTTTTTTCGTTGCGGTTCCCTTCTTAACTTTCAAAAGTGTTCGAGGTTCCCCTCCCCCCCCCACACACCAAAAGAATAAAAAATAAACTCACCAATTTTTGTTGCTAAGTCATTTTAAATGGCATCTGCCAACTTCTGGAAGTCCATTTCATACCGAACCCTCGAGCGGTCAAGGGTCAAGCAAAAACTAAACTAAACCGTAGAAGAAAAAGAAAAATTCCGTTGATCCTCATTTTTCCTGCTCTATGACTTTGAATCATCACCCAAGTAAGCGCAACTGATCTATTTCCATGTATGATTTTATTAATGTTCTGTAAAATATAGCCGTATTCAATTATGTGACTTTTTTTATAGTCAACATGGCTGAACCAATGAGATTCCGTTTTGGACGTCCACTCTTGCTGCACAAAGCGGAATCTCACAATCTCATTGGCTCAGCCATGTTGACTATAAAAAAAGTCATATAATCGAATACGACTTGACAAAAGAAGAGGAAAAAGGAGGAGGAGAAGAAGAAGGAGAAGAAGAAGGAGGAGGAGGAGAAGAAGGAGGAGGAGAAGAAGGAGGAGAAGAAGAAGAAGGAGAAGAAGAGGAAGAAGAAGAAAAAGAAGGAGAAGAACAAGCATTTTTACTTCTTTTTTTTTTAAAGTCTGGTCACTTAGCTCTTTTAACGTCAAATGAGTCGGGATCTCTATCTAATATAATAGTTATTTTGTACAGTAATAGGTACTTAAATTATCTTTTATATCTACATTTAAAATGACCTACATAGTAATTATATAAACTAAACTACTTGTTTATCTTCAATTACGAAACAATAAAATTGTCTAATTATGAACACTAATGTAAAATTTATAATTTTCCCCTTTCAAAACCCAAAAAAAAAAAAAAAAAAAAAAAAAAAAACGTAAGACAGTTCAGGTCAAGGTATCAAAGGCTAGTTTTACAAACGTGAAAAATATGACCGAAATTAATTAATTAACAATAGTGAAATTTAAATCTTAATTTAACTACAGGGAAGTTAAGTTTGTCTTAGCTCTTTACAAAAATTGAAGGGTTAACTCAAGGAGGGCACAAAAATTAAAATTTAAATTACCTACGTCAATTTAATTTAATTTATTTATTTGACGGGTCATACAACCCAGTAATACAAAATTACATCAACAAGAACACAAGAAAAAGAACAAGTAACAAAAACAAAAGTAAAAAATAATAACACGAGAACAGAAAGTTGAAATATTTGCAATCGAAATATGAGTACAAATATCTTGTCGATGGTGGGCTTTGAACCCAAGCCGTTCTGCACAAGCAAGCGCGTTACCACTGGGCCAACACTGCCCTAATTGAGATATCAACACTTTTTTAAGACTTGTTTTCAACAGTATCCTTCAAACCCAAAGGACAAGACCAATTAAAAAGGTCGTTTTATCGGAAAAGTGCCGAAGTAATGACATAGGACTCATAGGCCCTCCTTGCAAAAAACCCTTCAATATTAAAACTTTAGGTGTAATATCACTCTGAAGAAGGCTAACGGGCCTTTTTATAAAGAAATAAAATTCGAAAATATGAAATGATTTGGTAATCAAAAAATTGCTTGTTTTGTTTCCGACGGCCGAAGGCGTTTTCTACGGTTTAGGCGTATTTTATTGTGACTTTAATTTTTCAATTCAACATGATTCCGCCTTGAACGTCCACACTTGCTGCCACAAGCCACTTAGGTAGGTATGTAATTACAATGGTTACCTGAAAGATGACCTCTTAGTGACATTTTGCTATTTTCTTTATGAAGAAATTTCAAGAATTAAAGAGCCTGTCTTCCATGTTAAGGGAGATGTTTTAATACATGGGTGTTTTAATACAATCACAATCACCATGGAATATGTTTTGGCAGTCAGGGTGTTGAAGTTGAAAATTCATAAATCACCTTGGTTGATTAAAAAAAAAAGGTCACATAATGAAATACGGCCTTGGTTGTACCGATATATTTGTCGCCCCGATCGTTATTTCATCCGAAGGCGGGTTCTACGGCTCGGCCCGATATTTGGCGGCCCGATCACAAGTAGTTGGGCCGACAGAGACAGCAGAACGAGCCGACATTTTTGTAGAGGGAGCTGCGCCGCCGTTTCCTGGTCCATTTTGACGGCAGATCCTCGTTGAGGGCCGACAATTTTTCTGTGGAGGGAAAAGACGAAAAAGGGTTAGTCGCCTATTTCTCCCAAAAAAGAATTCAAGCCAGCCTAGTTAGCTCGGTTGAACTACGGTTAAAACTCTAGGTCACGGGTTCGGTTCCCACCAAGGCGAACATTATCATAAACAGAAAAGGCCCGTTCTTGGAACGGCTTACCATTGGTGCTGTCTTGTTGGGGTAGGTGTTTCTGACATTCGGTCAGAGTGTTGGTCATGTCTCCATACTTACCATTGGTGCTGTCTTGTTGGGGTAGGTGTTTCTGACTTTCGGTCAGAATGTTGGTCAAGTCTTCAGAGTCTTTGGAGATGGAGAAGATCTCTTCCTGATTGAAATCAGGGGCGATCTGTTTACACAGGAGGATCTGACTGATCACGTTCCCGAGGTTGGATGGTCCGGCCCTGTTTTCTGAAAACCAAAGCGAAAAGAAGGTATGGAATTTATACAAGTTACTTTTAGGGGTGAAATTGTCCTGATTTACCTTATACCTACCTCTTACCTTTTTTTCTGCGACAGTAAATATAATATTGAAAGATAGACCCAAAAATTAAATCGGCCCTGTTGGCCTGCGGGGGTGAAAATGAATATTTCTAAATTTCATAATAAGTCTTTATTTCAACATGATACATTAGTGAGACCTATTTTAGAAGCACAAATCACCGATCAAAATGAATTTCCCATTTTTGGTGCTTCTCCTGTTGGCGGATGAAATTGGAAAAATAAAAATTGAATGGGCCATAACTCCGGCCCTGAATATTGAATCGAGGTCAAACTTGCACCATTGTACTAAGTTTTTCAAGACATTTAATATGACGTATCACAAGTAGGGGGTTGTGGCCACAAGGGAACTTTATATGAAAAAATTGATCCCCCTAAAATTTATGAAACAAGTGTCTCGGCGTATTTTGACATTCTGAGCGGTTCTCAAAAAACCCGCCCCTGGTCAAGACTTTATAAACACCCTGTAAATAGTTTTAGTCGTTTCTTACCGAAGTACCCTGTCATGTCCATCGGAATGAGCGTCACGAGACGGGAACACTTGGCCAGCTCCCTCAGAAACATCTGACAGAGGAAGTAAAGAATAACCAGGTGAGCAGTGTGCGGTGACTCGGTGCTCGGCGCTAGGGAGGGAAGCTCGGACACCTCGCTGAGAAGAGAACTGGAGTACCTATACCTCTTTGTTTAAATGTGTTATTGTGAAGCCCTGACGATATGTTTGTGTTCTCGTCAGGTATACCAAGACAATGTATACGCAGAGGGCAGCAAGTTCTATTGCTTCAAGAATCTTTTCTTTAATTTCTAGTCTCTGTGATCTTTGTGTTCCGTACCTATACCTCTTTGTTTAAATGTGTTATTGTGAAGCCCTGACGATATGTTTGTGTTCTCGTCAGGTATACCAAGACAATGTATACGCAGAGGGCAGCAAGTTCTATTGCTTCAAGAATCTTTTCTTTAATTTCTAGTCTCTGTGATCTTTGTGTTCCGTACCTATACCTCTTTGTTTAAATGTGTTATTGTGAAGCCCTGACGATATGTTTGTGTTCTCGTCAGGTATACCAAGACAATGTATACGCAGAGGGCAGCAAGTTCTATTGCTTCAAGAATCTTTTCTTTAATTTCTAGTCTCTGTGATCTTTGTGTTCCGTACCTATACCTCTTTGTTTAAATGTGTTATTGTGAAGCCCTGACGATATGTTTGTGTTCTCGTCAGGTATACCAAGACAATGTATACGCAGAGGGCAGCAAGTTCTATTGCTTCAAGAATCTTTTCTTTAATTTCTAGTCTCTGTGATCTTTGTGTTCCGTACCTATACCTCTTTGTTTAAATGTGTTATTGTGAAGCCCTGACGATATGTTTGTGTTCTCGTCAGGTATACCAAGACAATGTATACGCAGAGGGCAGCAAGTTCTATTGCTTCAAGAATCTTTTCTTTAATTTCTAGTCTCTGTGATCTTTGTGTTCCGTACCTATACCTCTTTGTTTAAATGTGTTATTGTGAAGCCCTGACGATATGTTTGTGTTCTCGTCAGGTATACCAAGACAATGTATACGCCGAGGGTAGCAAGTTCTATTCCTTCAAGAAAGTCCTGGTTGAAATGGGAGAGCCGTACAAATCCATGGAGCTCGCTTCCTTCATGTCCTGTTCTAAAGGTAACCTTTTGTCTGTAGTCAATAGTAATAATAATAATAATAATAATAATAGTAATAGGTAAATTGAGCCTAGTTAGCTTCGGAATTAGTGCGTCTGCCTTGTAAGCGCAAGGTCACCATGAAATTTCCGCCCCGGGCTAACACTTCTTCTATCCTGTCCGTCTTTTCTCTTCGATTTCTTGACGACAAGAACTCGGTTGTTACAGCTCTGTGCTCGAAATGTCTTTTCCCGATAAATAAAGTTTCCCTCTCTCTTCGATTTCGGGACGATAAGACCTTCGCAGTTACAGTTCCCTCTGTCAAACCTCTAAAAAGCCACTCTGCATGAGTGTTTTCATATTTCTACCTGCTTAAAAAAAAAAAAAAAAAAAAAAAAAACTTTCTCTTGGGTATAAAACAAAAATTGAAAGTTCAGAAGTAACTCTATTTCTTTCTCTCTCTCTCCCTTCTTCCCTTCCTCTCTATCTCTCTCTCTCTATCTCTCTATCTCTCTCCCTTCTTCCCTTCCTCTCTATCTCTCTCTCTCTGTTCTGTTTTTCTTTCTTGCCCTGTTTCTCCGTTCTTCTCTTTCCCTCTCTCTCTCTTCCTCGTTTTTTTTCTCCCTCTCTCGCTCGCTCTTTCCTTATAGACCCCCTCTGTCCCTTCTCTCTCTCTCTCTCTCTCTCTCTCTCTCTGTCTTCCTCGTTTTCTTTCTCCCTCTCTCGCTCGCTCTTTCCTTATAGACCCTCTCTGTCCCTTCTCTCTCTCTCTCTCTCTCTCTGTTTCTTTCATTGTCAACAGTATGTTCTCTCAAGGGACCACGCATTGTGTCCCATAAAACAATGTAAGTTATAACCTGCTTAATATTCTACATAGGGGAAAGATGCCATAAAAAGTGTCACTTTCTGAAATACTACCAACCAGCTTCTCCTTTATAGGTGGTAATATTAGAGCTCCCATAGTAGGCAGACTTCCCCTACTTTATATTATTCATAGGCGAAAGGTGCCGTTTACAGTGTCACACTAAAAAAGTACCAACTAGCTCCTCCTTTATAGCGGTCCATATTAGGCGGACTTACCAAACTCATTTTACACACCTTAGCTTTACCGTGGTAAGCTTTACCGTTCGAGTTTGATCTATACCCTTTTAATTTCATGCATGGACGAACTTTGACAATGAACATTTTAGGCATTTGATAGTCCTGAAATCACCTTGTATGATTTTGATTTGAGGTTGGGAGAGCCCCATATTACGCTCATATTAGAAGTCCCAATATTAGGTATCCTTCCCCTATTCACTTGACACACCGGTACAGTTTAAAATTTTGACTGCGAGAGGTTTTATGCATGAATTAACTTAAATTTATTTCATCTCATAATCCAAATAAGTTCATATTACACATTTAGAGGTCCCCATCTTAGTATTAGAGATCCATATTAGGTATCCTTCCCCTATCCTCTTCACACACCTGAGCTGTACGGTTCGAAATTTTGACTCGGGGTTTTTATGCATGGACGAACTTGAATTTTATTTCCTCGCCAATGTAAACAAAGGCGAGAGAGAGCGAAGAGAGAGAGAGAGAGAAAGAGAGCGAGAGGACGAACTGCGCTCGTGCGTGAAATTAGTGAGAGCAAAAAATGAATCAAAAAACTTAAATAAAAAAAGCGAAATAAAAGAAGAAGAATAAGAAGGAGGAGGAGGAGACGAAGTAGAAGAAGACGAAGGAAGAGGAAGAAGAGACGAAGTAGAAGGAGACGAAGGAAGAGGAAGAGGAGACGACGTAGAAGAAGAAGAAGGCGAAGGAAGAGGAAGAGGAGTCGAAGTAGAAGAAGGCGAAGGAAGAGGAAGAGGAGTCGAAGTAGAAGAAGACGAAGGAAGAAGAGGAGGAGACGAAGTAGAAGAAGACGAAGGAAGAGGAAGAGGAGACGAAGTAGAAGAATAAGACGAAGGAAGAGGAAGAGGAGACGAAGTAGAAGAAGAAGAGGAGACGAAGTAGAAGAAGACGAAGGAAGAGGAGACGAAGAAGAAGGAAGAGGAAGAGGAGACGAAGTAGAAGACGAAGGAAGAGGAGGAGACAAAAAAAAGGAAGAAAATTTGAGCCCCTTAACTTTTTTCCCGTTACCTATAGCAATTACACTTCACCTATACCTATCAAAGCTCTTTTTTTTTTTTAACGTATTCTCTTCTTTTTCTTCGCCTTTTCATGTGTACAGTACAGTACAAAAAAGAAATAAAAAAAATAAAATAATAATAATTGAGGGGATAGATCCCTAATCCCTATCCAATCAGCATTTGAAACTAAAAAGGGTGTAAATCTCGTGATATTCAATCTGACAGATATCAAAACACAAGCTGAAAACTGTCTAATTACATTCAAATTCCTAAAAGCTAATTATCTTAAAGATATGTACCTACCTCTCTCTTTCTCTTCCTTCTCTCTCTCTTTCCCTTTTCTCTCTTAATCCATCCCTCCCTCTCTCTCTCTCTTGCTCTCCCTTTTCTCTCTCTCTAACTCCATCTTTCTCTCTTACTCTTTCTCTCACAAACTCTCCCCTCCTTTTCTTTTCACTTCTGCTAATATTTTATCTCCAAACCTCAAAATGGAACTATCCCTCTTATCTCTCCCTCTCTCTCTCTTCACCTTTTCTTTCTCTCTCTCTCTTCACCTTTTCTTTCTTTCTCTCTCCCTCTCTCTCTTCACCTTTTCTTTCTCTCTCTCTCTCTTCACCTTTTCTTTCTTTCTTTCTCTCTCCCTCTCTCTCTTCACCCTTTCTTACTCTCTCTCCCTCTCTCTCTCTTCACCCTTTCTTTCTCTCCCTCTCTCTCTTTCTCTCTCTCTATTCATCCTTTCTTTTTCTCTCTCTCTTTTTTCCTTTCTCTTTTTTATCTCCAAACCTCAATCTCCTTACCTCTCTTTTTCTTCTATTCTCCTTTTTTTTCATTAACCCTTCTCTCTCTCTCTCTCTCTCTCTCTCTCTCTCTCTCTCTCGCTCTCTCTTCTTTGTTTTCTCTTGTTTTCGTTTGACAGTTAGGATATTCTTCCCTCAGGAATTCTCTTCGAGCTAATTAATTTTTGAATCCCGAAAATACTTCAGAGGGGGAATAGAATATTAATTTAATACTTAGCCCTTAAAAAGTCGTAGGTATTTAGGGGGATCTCAGGCTTTTGCCTTCTTGATTTCTTGTGGGCTGGGCTCCGAAAATTGGGAAGGTCCCTACCGTGATACCCACTGTTTGGATTCTTGCCAATATTTGATAAAATTCTGGATCGTGAGGTCAAAAAAAAAAAGAAAAAAAAAAACTCCCAAAACCCTCACTGCCTGGGTTTCATAGAGGGAACTAACTGTTTGGTATGACGAAGAAAAAATGGGAAAAATTGTAACTCTGGACGAAGAAAAATTCGTGTGGACGGGCTGTTGTTCTGTCACGAAAAGAGACAGGCTAACGGAAACGTTCAAAGGCCGGTCGAAGGACTTTTTTTTTAATCCCTGACTTTTTTTTAGAATTTTAAATGGGATGTAAAAGAACGCTGGGATTTCAGTATTTATGGGTGCTTAAATTATTCTAAAAAAAAAAGAAGAAGAAAAGAAAAACCAAAGAGTGTTTCTAAGTGAGCTTTAAGAAAAAGAAGAAGAAGGAGGAGAAGAAGAAGAAGAAGGAGGGGATGAAGAAGAAGGAGGGGATGAAGAAGAAGGAGGAGAAGAAGAAGAAGGAGGAGAAGAAGAAGAAGAAGGAGGGGAAGAAGAAGGAGGAGAAGAAGAAGGAGGGGAAGAAGAAGGAGGAGAAAAAGAAGGAAGAGAAAGAGAAGAAAAAAAATATAAAAATGCGAAGGAATTAAAGAATTTTAATCGTTTGAAATTCAAGTGCAATGACCAGTTTGAAATGGAATCATGATATTATAATATTTATTTCATAATCATTTCGATTTGTCAACAAAGCGCTAAGTCACGGGTTCGATTCTCGTCCGGGGCGACCTTCACCCCAAACAGATAAGGTTCGTTCTCGGAACGGCCGGCTTTCTCCTATCCTGTCTTCCTCTCTTCGATTTCGGAACCATAGGACCACCGCTGCCACAGCTCTCGCCATCGAACTCCTTATGGCCGGTCTTACCACTGAGAGTTAACACAGTGTCAAGAGGTTTTCATTGACGTTACCCATTTGCTTTACACAGGCCAGTATTTCTTAAACTCTGGATTAACTCGATTAACTGAAAGATCGATTAACTCTGTGGTGAGATCCGGCATCAAAAGAAGGGGGAAAAAGATCTAAAGAACACTCCCACTTGTTTCACTCGATTTTTTCCCACTTACGCACGACACGTTTTTTCCCACTTACGCACGACACGTTTTTTTCCCACTTACTCAAGACACGTTTCTTTCCCACTTACGCACAACACGATTTTTTCCCACTTACGCACGACACGTTTTTTCCCACTTACGCACGACACGTTTTTTTCCCACTTACGCACGACACGATTTTTTCCCACTTACGCACGACACGTTTTTTTCCCACTTACGCACGACACGTTTTTTTCCCACTTACGCACGACACGTTTTTCCCACTTACGCACGACACGTTTTTTCCCACTTACGCACGACACGTTTTTTCCCACTTAGGTACGCACGACACGTTTTTTTCCCACTTACGCACGACACGATTTTTTCCCGAACGACAAGTAGAAAATATGGGCTCTTACCTCTTGAGGTTGGGTAGGAGGAGTTGCGCAGTGTGCTTGATAGCGTCCACACAGGTGCGCCGAAGCTTTCGGATCTTCTCGCGCATTTCCGGGCAGTCTCGGGTCGTGCCCATGTGAATCAGGAGATCCCGAAATAGAGCGATCTGGGCGTTGATCTCGGTCATGAGCTGCGAACAGGGACAAGGAGACCAGAATGGGTTAAAAATGTAAAACGAAAAACTAGACGTGAATGGGTTAAAATAACTGTGTTGTGAACAATTAGTCAAGAGCTGTGAACAGGGAAACGAGACCAGAATGGGTTAAAAATGTAAAAAGAAAAACGAGACGTGAATGGGTTAAAATAACTGTGTTGTGAACAATTGGTCAAGAGCTGTGAACAGGGAAACGAGACCAGAATGGGTTAAAAAAATCTGGTGTGAACATCACACGACTCTCCTTATCCTATTGAATATTCCTAACCGGTTTATTCAGTGCAGCTGAAAATCACCAAAAAGCGGTCGAAAACTGTTAAAACTAGGTCAAACACACAGCTAACCGTTATTCCAATGTTAATGAAAAGTATTTTTTGAGAGTTTAGGTATGATTTTGGGGGTTCTTCTCTTATTACTTTCTTTCCTATAGGATAAGGAAAGTAAAAAGAAAGGTTTTAGACGGGAAGTATTTTTAACTCTACTAAATTGTCCTCCTGAAGGACTTGTTAAAGGAAGGAACTGGAATATGGCCTTGACATCAACGCCTCTGAAAATAACTCCACCTCCACATTCACCAAGCCAGAGGATGTAGTGTGAAGAAAATATAAAACTCATTTATGTAACTTACCATAAACATAACTTATTTATGTACCTTACCTTACCACACACCTAGGAGGGAAGGGGCTGGGGCCCATATTACAAACTCACTCACCAAGGGGGGAGGTGCCCATTTTACAAACTATTAATCGAAAGAGATTTTCTACCACTGTGTACCCCCATGGCTACCTCTATAACCTGCTTGTAGCCAAGTACCTATTTAGGTATTAAAGTATAAAAAGAATTAAAGTATATCAGTGTCTAACATAGGCACTTACCTACGTACTTTAATACCTACACAATTAAATAAATAAATAATAGTTCTATGTTTTCCCTTTTTAGCTTAGGTAAATATTAAAATTTAAATAAACAATATAAAACCACATTACATACGAGTAAGTCATGCAATTAAAAAGTTGATTTGATGATTACATTAAGCACCACAGTATTTCCAACTTTTCCGTATGAATGACTTATTTTACATTATTCTTCAATGAAACACCCTGTATGGTAATTAAAAATAAAAAAAAACCTAATGATACGCTTGTGTGCATGCGTACTATTGTTATGTAGAATTTTCTCTCTATATTTTGCATTGTTTCTCTCTTTCTCCAGCTTTCCAGGATAAAATCCGCCCCGGGCGGGAATCGAACCCGCGGCCTAGCGCTTACAAGGCAGACGCACTACCACCTAAGCTAACTAGGCTGGGGATGTACCAGATCTGTTTAACTGGCCGGCACACCCCACCCTACTAAACCCCTGAGTGACTGAGAGGTTTGACTGATAGAACTGTATAACGAACAACGAAAGTCTTATTGTTCCGAAAGCGAAGAGAAGGAAGACAGGATAGGAGAAAGCCAGCCGTTCCGAGAACGATCCTTATCTGTTTAGGATAAAATCCTTCTCCCCTACTGAAGAGGTTAAAGAGTGGGCATGAAGTCAACAAATGATTATTTATTTATTTATTTATTTATTTTCTTGTACATAGAACAAAATAATGCATAGTACAACGGTACCTAGAATATAAAAAAAATTATACACAGAAGACACATGCCATGATTTCAAAGTTTCTAGGTATTACCTATTTTTAGCATAACTACCTATACCTATGTAGGTATCTTGATTTTTCCTCAACTCAGATTCAGACTGTCTGACAGACGCAGATCTGTGAGACGGTCTGAGTAGCTGGCCTTAGGTATCGGTTCCACCGATCGTTCCAAACCATCTCCCTTCTGGTATCCAAACATACCGAACTAACCCTAAATTCTTAATACCTACATCCTAATGGCAATGCTACACATTGCTACATCCTAGCTATGCAAAATTATTAATTACCAAATAACTATAATACCAAGCGAGGATAAAATCCGCCCCGGGCGGGAATCGAACCCGCGGCCTAGCGCTTACAAGGCAGACACACTACCAACTAAGCTAACTAGGCTGGGCTGGCTTGAATATTCTTGTATTGCTAGTAAATATTTATGTAGAGGTGAGTCAACACGCTCAAGCCATTTGCACAAACTGGCTTGCGCAAGCCAGTTTGCACAAGTGAATCGTAGCCTGTGAACGCTACGATAGGCTTGAAGCTTGTCCAAGACAAAAAAAAAAAACGAGCTGTTTCCAGGTTCCTCTCACAAATTTGGGTTACAATTATTCGATTAATTGTAACCACAACAATCGGTTAATTGCTTTAATCGATTAAAATTTCATAATCGATTAATCGAAAAGATCTCTACTCGTCACAGAAATTCCATAGTTAGGCAATTAAGGGATTTTCATCATCTCAACAAGGTACCTGCAGGTATTGTCGACTTAAAAATTGATCCACTTAAAAATAATATTATTTTCTTTCAATCTCACTAAAGCATGATGGGGTTTTTAAACCTTTCTACCTATTTCGGACACTAGATAAAAATCACAACTTTATCTGTGTCGAACATAAAACAACACTGCTCAAAAGACTTAAATACTTAAAAGTTCCAACTTAAAACTTAAATAACATTATTTTCTTTCAGTCTCACTTAAGCACTTATGGGGTTTTTAAACCTTTCCATCTCGGACAATGGACGTAAGTCGTTCTTTCAAACAATCCAAATTTTTGTTTTAAACAATCCAAGTCTTTGTTTTAACACAAGCCATTTTGTTTCAAAAACTTCCCAGACTAAGCTCGACATTGTTTAAGGACTGTTTCAAACAAAATGGTAGATAGTATTGTTTTTTTAATTCGCCCCATTCAAGGAGTTAACCTTTTCACCCCTAAAGGACAGTACGTCCCACAGAAAAGACTAAGCTGGTCTACTCCCTGTTTAAAGTCCCCCAGCCAGACTAAGCTGGTCTACTCCCTGTTTAAAGTCCCCCAGCCAGACTAAGTTGGTCTACTCCCTGTTTAAAGTCCCCCAGCCAGACTAAGCTGGTCTACTCCCTGTTTAAAGTCCCCCAGCTAGACTAAGCTGGTCTACTCCTTAAAGTCCCCCAGCCAGACAAATAAATAGGCTTTATTAGACACTATTACCTATTATTATGTACCTGGTAATAGGTACATGATACATAATAGATTTCATTCCCTGTCTTTATTTTCTCAGACTCTCTATCTCTTTCTTCCTTTCTTACTACATTAGAGTCACGCAATCTGGGCCCCTCCCCCGCGCCTCCAATTATCACGCAACGGCCCCCCCGGCCCCTAACTATAAGGAGGGCCCCCCGCCCCTAATTGTCAGGCAACAGGGCCTCCTAATCGCTCGTAAAACTGTCCGGGGAAACTGAATGATTTATATTTTTCATTTTTACAGTGGTTCTTAACATATAGTCCAGAGTTGTCCCAGCTGTGGGGGCCTGCTTCGTCTTGATAGCGGTTCTTAACCTTTAGGTTTGGAAAGTTATGAAATAATAGGTAACCACAAAACTTATTACCATTGTATCATATAAAGGTAATAAGTTTTGTAGTTACCTGTTTCATAAATTCAATGGATACACGAACAATGGATACACGTTCGTGTATCGATGGATACACGTTCGTGTATCCATCGAGAAGAGACACAATACTTCCCGTGAACAATGGATACACTTACACGTTCGTGTATCCATTGTATCATATAAAGGTAATAAGTTTTGTAGTTACCTATTTCATAACTTTATAACCTAGGATGTCTAATATAAACATATTTAATAATAATCTTTAGGTTTGGTTTTGATTGCGGCTTATACGCGCTACTCAAAGTCCTATGTGCGACGGACTTTAAACACCCCCCTTAAAAAAAGTCTTTCACCACCGTTTTTATTTTTCGTAGCAATGAAACTGCTACATTAGACTCGTGTGGTCTGTGTAGTAGCATGTCCATCTCGTAGTACAGCTCTCATCAAATGGGCGAGAAGAGACACAATACATGAAACTGCTACATTAGACTCGTGTGGTCTGTGTAGTAGCATGTTCATCTCGTAGTATACCTCTCATCAGATGGGCGAGAAGAGACACAATACATGAAACTGCTACATTAGACTCGTGTGGTCTGTGTAGTAGCATGTCCATCTCGTAGTATACCTCTCATCAGATGGGCGAGAAGAGACACAATACTTCCCATTTAGTGCTTCCTTTTAAAACAACAACGTTATCCTTTGCAGCTTATGATGTGTTATTCAAAAGCAAAACGCAAAGTGTAAAGGGGAGGCTATGTCACGGGTCACGCTTGCCTCTGTGGTGTTAGCGGTTAGCTCTGCACTCTACAGCTCTGCAGACAGAAAGAGGGGTCTGCAGCAGAATGAATAATTCAGACTAGCTGACTGGGTGTGGGTAGGACAGATTGTGTGATAAGGGTTTACAAAGAGGATAAAAGAGAAGAGAAGGAAAAACTCTCATTCTCAGTACTGTGTACCCCCAGAGAATTTTTCACAAAGAAAAAGAAAATAATTGAAAAAAAAAAAGAAAGAAAGAGATAGGGACAGAGAGAGAGAGACAAAGAAAACGAGAGAGAGAGAGAGAGAGAGAGGGAGAGAGAGAGAACGAGAGAGAGAGAAGTTTATTATAAAAAAAAGTCTTTCCACTCTAGTTAACATCTCTGTCACACCTCTCTCTCTCTCTTTTTATCTCTTTCTCTCTCTGTCTCTCGCTCTCTCTCTCTCTCGCTCTCTATCTCTCTTGCACTTTCTTTGCTTTTCTTTCTTCTTTTAACATCTCTTTCGGCATTTTGTCTTCCCATTCCTCTTTTTCTCTCTTCTTTTTCTTTTTTTATTTCTTCGTCCTATTATCTTTCCTTCTTTCTCTCCTTCTTTCCCTCTTTATTATTATTACCTATATAACACTTTATTAGGATTTTACAATATTTACAAGCAGGTACACAAAACAAAATAACAAAATGACAAGAGAATAACAAATGAAAACGAAAATTGAATAAATAAAAACATAAATAAAAGAAAGAAAAAATTGTACAAAACAATACACAAAAATTTTTACTCAGGGGCGGGATTAATGCCTAGGGCATTCTCTTCCACCCAACCCCTCCCCCCTCTTACATCCAACCCCTCTTTCTCTCTTGTTCTCTCTCCTCCCCTTCTTTCCATGTCTCTCTTCTTTTTTCTCTGTCCTATTTCATTCTCAAATTCTTTCCCTCTGTCTCTCCTTCTTCCCTCTCTTAATCTTCCTCTCTTCTTTCTCCCTTGTTCTCTCTCTCCTTCTCTCTCTCTCTCTCTCTTTAGGGACCAAGTACCTCGGAAAGTTATTTGATCATTTTTCATCTCTTTCTTATTTATTATCTTTCTGTACTTCTCTCTCTCTCTCTCTCTCTCTGTCCCTCTCTCTTTCTCTCTCTCTCTTTCTGAACAAATACCTAGATAATTTGTTCTGAATAACTTTGTCAGTTTTACAGTCGCATAAACGAGCGAAGTGAAAGAAGTAGATATAGCAGGTACTTTTTAAGATAAAAAATAATAAATATAATAATAAATGTTAATTTTGCTTGCCATGCAAAAGGTCCCTGGTTCGAATCCCACTATTGACACCAAAAATTTGCACTCATTATTCGATTACAAATATTTCAACGGGTTACTTTCAATAGGAAGTATTGTGTCTCTTATCGCCCATCTGACGGGGGACATGCTACGGGATGGGCATGCTACGACACAGGAGTAATGAGTCTAATGTAGCAGTTGTTTCAATGGTGGGAAATAAAAACGGCGGTGAAACACCCATCTTTTTTTTACAGTTCCCTGTATCGCAGTTTGAGCACCATTTATTACAGAATTTGATGTTTCTATTTCGAAAAACAGCATTTTATCTTCGTTTATACAGTCGTTTTATTAACGAGGAGAAGTGGAGAAGAGGAGAAGAGGGGGAGAAGAGGAGAGGGGGAGAAGAAGAAGAAGAAGAAGGAGAAGAAGAAGAAGAAGAAGAAGAAGAAGAAGAAGAAGAAGAAGAAGAAAAAGAATGGGAAAGAGGAGAAAAATAGAAGAGGGTAAGGAGAGGGAGGGAAAGGATAGAGAAAAGGAGAGAGGAGATAGAAGAGGCTGAGAGAGAGAGAGAGAGAGAGAGAGAGAGAGAGATGAAAGGAAGATGTAGAGGGACGGAGACGAGAAAACAGGAAGAGGACAGTGATGTAGAAAAAGAAGAAGAGGAGAAGCTATAGAGAGAGCGAGAGCGAGAGCGAGAGAGAGAGACAAATGATAAAGAGAAGAAGCAGAAAAAAAAAATAAAAAAGAGCAAATTAACAGAGAGGGGAGAAACTCCAATATCAGTGTCGGGTGTCGGAATTATTTCGAAACAAAAACGTCTACTTTCCAGTGGTCAGTTTCCCGAACATCTAAGATTTGTTTCGTAGAAAATTTACAAATCGTTTAGGGCTGTTTATCCCTGCGACATAGTATCCTAAACCATGTTGTACCGTTTTGCCCCACTCTCCCCTACTCATGTCAACTGATATATTGATATGTGTGAATAATACCCAAACACAGTATGTTAATCCTGTGGGATTTCAAACAACCAGAATCGGGGGAAAAACAGCTCTCCCTTTCTCCCTCTTTGCTCTTTCTTCCCTTTTTCTCTCTTTCGCCTTTGTCCATTTCCCTCTTTTCCCCTCTATCCTGTCTCATATGAAACCCTTTCTTCTTTCCTCCGTCTCATTCTTCCCTTTCTCTCGGTGTCCATCTACCTCGGTGGTGTAGTGGTCATCTACCTCGGTGGTGTAGTGGTCATGAGAGAGAGAGAGAGAGAGAGAGAGAGAGAGAGGGAGACGGGAAAAGAGAGAAAGCAGCTGACTGTTGCTAAAGATTTCAGAAAAAAGTTGTACCTTTAATGCGGATAAAAACGAAAAAAATTGAAGAAAAAGAAGAAGACAACGAAGGAAAACAAGAAGAAGAAGAAGAAACATCAGACGGCAGAAAAAGAAGAAGGAAAAAAAACAAGAACAATAGTAAAGAAAACCAGACATTAAGAAGATCAGAAGAAAATAAAGAAAAGAAGAAGATTAGAAAAGAAAAAGAAAAAACTTAGTAACAGAGAAAGCATACCAATTACATTCGTTCATAATGGATACAAACGATTATTTAGCACACACAGAGAAAGCTCTCTCTCGAGAGAAAAAGAGATGGAGAGAGGGAGGGAAAGAGAGCGAAAGAGAGAGGGAAAGAGAAGAGAAAAGTAGACGGACAAAGAAGAAAATGCCAAAGCGGAGAAGGAAATAAAGAAATAACGACGAAAAACGTACAAGAAAATGCTCAGCTGCTGTCGAAAAAAAGAGAAAAGAATTGACAACAAAAATCCAGATGTGTGAAGGGGGAATTCGGAAACGAAAGCAAAAGAAGAAGAAGAAGGAGGGGGAGAAGAAGGTGAAGAACTGAGAATTCGGAATCAAAACTAAGAAAAGAAAAAAGAAAAGAATAGGAAAGAGTAAAAGAAGAAGAAGGAGAAGGAGAAGATGAATAAGAAGAAGAAGAAGGAAACAAAAGAGTAAAGATGTGGAAGGAATACGGAATGAGAGAACGAAAAACCAGGTAAATTGAGAGGAAGAAGGAAACAATAAGGAGGAGAAGAAGGAGGGAGAGTCCGAATAGAGAAGGATTGGAATTTTAAATCGAATTGATGACTGGATAGAGAGAGAAGGAGGAGGAAGAGAAGAAGAAGAAATAAGAGAAATGGGAAAAGGAAGGAGAGACGAAAATAAGAAGATGACAGGAAGATGTGGTTAAAGAGGAGAGAAGAAAGACGGTCAGGGAGTAAATGAAGAGAAATCGTGTTTTCAAATCGAATTTTTTTTTTTTTTTTTTGAGGTAAGACAATAAAATTAATAGTTCTCAATCCAAATGTCTTCTTCCGCCCGAGGAGTGGAATTTCGACCCACTAAAAACCACCCCTCTTAGACTAAACGCTACATAATTGGTAGGTACCTTTAAAACATAAAGTTTGATAAACTGATGTCCTGTTATTTGGATTTCTTTCTTACATTTTCTTTTCTCAATCTTCTTTCTTCTTCTCCTCTTCCCTGAAGATGCCCAAATTTTGGGTAGAAGAGACAGAAGAGAGAGAGAGAGGAAGAAGACGAAGAAGAAGAACAAGAAGAAAGAGACGACAATGGAGGAGGAGGAGGAGGAGGGATAAGTGCCTAACATACTTGTTCGTATTCTTTGAATTTACATTAAATTTCTTGTATTATTATCAATATCATCATCAAATTATTTTACAGAATTTAAGAAAGGGCGGATGAATCAAGCATGACAAAAGAGCATGTAACCATAATGGGCGATGGGAAATAATTGACGAACAAAAGCTCATTTTCAAATTAACATTCTAAATGCAAATTATTTTCTATTATTCAATTTTTCATAAATAAGTTAGCAGCACTAATGGCAACTCCCTTTCCCTTGCCAGCTTGCTACACCAAAAACTCCAAAAAGCGTCCTTTTCCTTTCCTACAAAAAAGCTACACTTAAGCTACACTGCAACGTGCAAGACGTATAGCCAACGTATAACACTAGTAGGTAAGTAGGTACTTGCATTACAAAATTGCAAATACAAAGCATTTTGTCAGTTCCAAAGTTGAACTTTAATGCCGAATTCCTAGAACTTGAAATCCGAACTCGGAAAAGCTCAAAGCAAAAGCTCTCTGCTATTGAACGAGAAGTTTTTTACAGAAATTTAATCTGAGTATTTGCCGTGTAGTCTTTTGAAGAATTTCCAAATGGATTTAAGAGAGGAACTGTTGCATAAAAGATGTTCTTTTTTTTCTCCTCCTGATGCTTTTTCTACTGCCCCTCTTCCTGTTTCTTCTTCTCCTTTTTCTTCTTCTTTGTCTTCTTCCACTTCATTTTTTCTTCTTCTCCTACTTCTTCTTCTTGTTCTACTGCTTCTTCCCCTCCTTCTTACTTCTTCTTCTCCTTCTTCCTTTTCTTCTTCTCCTCCTTCTTACTACTTTTGCTTTTTTCCTTCTTCTGCTTCTCCTTCTCCTCCCCCTATTGCTTCTTCTCCTTCTGTTTCTTCCTCTCTTTATTCTGCTTCTTCTTCTTCTCCTTCTTTTCTTCTCCTTCTTTTTGTTCTTCTTCTACTTCTTACTTATTCTTCTGATTTTATCTGAATACCCTTCCTATTTCAACAAGACCTACATTATTGGGGTTTTGGGGACTTGCAAAGGCCTTTTTTCTGAATGAGGTCTCCAATTCACTGACCTTTAATCTGACCCTTTTGTAGTCGTGAAAAATAAATTGTTTAACTAGGTACACCCCGTTTAAACAAAAGTTGAATAAGAGATGAGAAATGCGATTTGTGGCTGGCAACGAAATTTATTGCTTTCTGCATACCTTAAGTTTTATCATTTATCCAATGTCAGTCTATATCGCCATTTCTTCTCGTTTATCCAGGCTTCCCATTTAGACATTTTCGACTGTATTAACTTTTGCGACAGGCTGCAAGCTTTTAATAAACCGGGGACTAGTGTTCAAAACGTTGCATTTATTCATACCCCAATGCGAATTCCATTCAAATAGAACTTGTACCCAAAATTATATTTCAGCCAAAGTCGCTCGAACTTGACACAGAGATTCGATAAATTATGCAGATCAAAAGTATCCTTGGGCCCCGTTTCCAGAAGGTACAGTTCGGCCGTTATTCCGGACCAAAGTTCCGCTATTTAGGGCTGTACAGGAAAAAAGCTCAGAAGGAACTAGCGCTTCTCACGACTTTACCTTTAGCCACAGGTCGCTCAAATTTTGCAGACAGCTTCCATAATTAATGATGAATATGATGATCAAAAGTGTCCGCGGGCCGGACCTTGAGAAATGTACGGTTCGGCCGCTATTTAACGCTAAATCTTTGAAAAAGCTCAAAAAGAGTTCGCAAAAATATGATCCCTTCATTTGTAATTGGGAAACGCAGCCCAGATGAAATTTATTGAAGCGTGTCGTCTCAATATTTCAGACCAAAAGCGACCAAACCGCGACGGAGAATTTCTCGAACTCATTGAATTGCTCAAAATGAAATGTTGAATTCTATTGATACTCATATAACTCGTATTAAAGCTCTTTTTCTGACCACGTTCTGAGTTCTACCAACAGTTCACTGAACAACTACATAGAAGCTTCAAATCTAATGAGAATGAGGAACTTATTTAAAATGTATACTGGGTATCATTCGGGGATTAATCGGCATTTACTTAGGGCTATTTTCTATCCCAATGAACTCATTTCTTGAACCTTGTAACCTGAAACTTTTGTTTCTAAAGGAATTTCGGAAGTTAAATGTTTTGAGGAAGTTAAATGTTTTGAGGACTTTTGACGTCACAAAAATATCGTTCAACTAATCTTTTTTTTTTACTTTCTATTACCCTTACGTATAGGGAACCTATACAAGGTAATGAGAAAGTATTGCAATCGGTCCAAATTTTCAAAATCGGGAAATGGGTGGAAATATCCGTTTTGGGGTCCCCTGATTCCAAAAAAGTGGTTTTTGGCCCATAACGTACGTACGTAATTTGTCCGGCAAAAAGTCTTCGTTTCATGGACTAAAGAGGTTTACTGAAGAAACATTTGAACACAAAGGATTGGATAGAGAAAAAAAAGGTACCTGCAAAGCTGTGTCCACAGATAGTCGACACCCGATTGATGGTCGATCGACGAGCTGAAGTCGACTTCATGTTGCCGGGGCAATGTACGATTTCAGTCGACATCGATCGACGGCGTCGACCATGTGTGGACACAGCTTTAGAGACACAACCTAAGTTAACCCAAACCATGGACCAACGGTTCTGCGTCGACTCTGGTGTGGACACATCACCTTTAGAAATAAATTCTTCCTTCCTTAAATGCCACTCGTTGTCTGTTTTTGGCCTGCTTTCAGAACTTACTCTTCTACTATGAGTCGGAAAGTTCGAACAAGCCATCCGGCGTCATTTTCCTCGAAGGCTGCTACTGTGATCGAGTCATCCCCGACAAGTCGAGTAGGAAGGACAAGGATATTCTGGAGAGACAGGTAAGTTTGTTCGTTTGTGTGTTAACAGTCGTATTGATGAAGAAATGATGGAGATATCCTATACTACCTATACCCTTGTATGTAATCATGGCTCTCTTAGGACAGTCACTCACTATCAGCTAGACCTGACAGGCGGACCTGATCAGGTGTACCTGTCAGGTTTACCTGATCATTTGTACCTGTCAGGTTTACCTGATGGTGAGCGGCCGGCCTAAGAGAGCCAGAGTTCGAAGCTCTGCGCCACCCGGCCTTTACTTTTTAACACTCGAAAAAGAGTTTTATTTTTGCTTGTAAGTACCGGGCAAAACTGTACCATTTATCCATCATTCTGATGGTAAAATCGTAGCGTGTATACCAGACTATTCGTCCTCCATTCCTATCGATACTACACCATTTCTATTTCACCTCAAATTCCTCAGAATCTATTTCCCCTCCGGGATATTGAACTTGTCGTTTGACGTCTTTAATGTTGCTTTTAAAGCCCTATACATCCTTCATATAAATCCAGTGTCGTATACTCAAAGCAAGAATCTTTTCTAACAGAGAGAGAGAAAAAAAAAAAAAAAAAACGTAATGCAGGCTCGAGCTCAGACCTCAGACCCTCTGAGAGTCGGAACGTGTGTGGCGGAAAAAGTTTGACACCTAGGTCTGTCAGACCGCGATCTGAAGCTTTTTTCGCCCCTCACGCTCAGACGAGCTCAGCGAAATAACGTGACAGTGTGACGTGTTAATCTCTTCGTCTTTAGCCCATCCTTCTTTTATTTATGTCTTTATTGCCTTCCGTTTTACTATTTATTTTACCGTTCTTGCATAGGCATGGGCAAAAAAAAAAAAAAAAGGCAAATGATATTTTAGAAAAAGATCACATAAATAGAACTCCAATCTAAAACTTCCAATCGCTCTCTCTTCTTTTTCTTCTTCTCCTCCTCTTCTTTTTTTTCTTCTTCTTCTCCAATCGCCCTTTCTCATAATAAAAGTGCCATCAAAGGATTGGAAAGCATCTAAAGCAATTGCAACGTGCTCTTTTTTTTTACCTGTTTGATAATAATGTAATAAAGGTAGGTAGTAAAAAAAAACAAACTGGTGTACAGGTGACGTCATAAACAGTTCTGTCGTTGTCATGGCAACCCCTTCGGGATGAACCTGACTTTTGTTACCTGTCCCTTCTTCAGGCACCCTTCCCCTACGTTCCTTATTTTGGTCCCCCTTCCCTATGTTTCTTCGAGTCCCTTTCCCTACGTTCCTTCTTCTCTTCTCCTTCCCCTACGTTCCTTCTTCCCTTGTCGGGTGCAGATGAAACCATTACCTGCTCTACCTCTCTTGGAAGCCTACCTGTTGCAAAAAAGGAAGGGAAGTACAAAAAGTTCAAATGAAAAGAGCACCGTCAGACTGCTACTCCGTTCGCGAAGTTTTGTTTGACTTGACAATCTTGATGTTTGTTTGTTTGAAAAAGGAAGGGAAGTACAAAAAGTTCAAATGAAAAGAGCACCGTCAGACTGCTACTCCGTTCGCGAAGTTTTGTTTGACTTGACAATGTTGATGTTTGTTTGTTTGCTACGTTTGGTTTGTTTAACCATTGTTTAAGTATTGTTGCTACGTTTGCTTGGTTTTAACATTGTTTATGTATTGTTGTTTGTTTAATGGACCGTTTTAGTATGACGTCATTAGGTACATATTTCGAACATTTTTGAGGTTTGGACTTAACGCAGCGCAGTTTTGTATACATTTATTGTGGTGGTGTTTTTTTCGCTGGTGGTGTTGTTGTTGTTGTTCTGTTGTTGGTGTTGTTTTGTTGTTGGTGTTGTTATTGGTGTTTGTTGTTTTGTTTTCGATGTTCTTATTATTATTATTATCTTTCCGTCAATCTTGTCTTCAAGCTCGTAAAACAAATATGACCAAGATCAATATTCAAAAGATCAAAACAGTCCCATAATAATAACAGAACCTACATTGAGATATGCTGGGATCGAACCCTGGCTCTCCTCTTTACCAAACCTCTTGAATACAAGTCAGTAACCAAAGATCAGTTGAAAAAGAAAACTTGGATAGTATCTATGCCTAACTTGTCAAAAACAGCATACAATTGTATCGAAGTGAAATATTTGTCCTTTTGTATGTACCTACCTATTACATACCTACCTAACATGATAAAGCTTATTTATGTTCCTACTACGTTCTATATATATGTACTAATCTACATTATTACACGATAAAGGTTATTTACATATGTGCCTACTGCCTACCTCTGAACGTATCTGTTTGATAGGCGATTGTGTAATGTTATGTACTGCGAGAGGTATGTATGTTCATGAAGTAAAACTTAAAACTAAGCCTCTGAGTGCCAGCCCCTAGTTCGCTTGGAGGAAAGCTAGCGCGTCAGCGCGTCTGTCTTGTAGGCACTAGGTCCCGGGTTCGATTCCCGCCAGAGGCGGACTTAATGGTAAAAAATGTAAAAATATAGTGTGCGTTCTCGATACAGCTGGCTTTCTCTTATTCTGTCTTCTTCTCTCTTTGCTTTAGGAACGACAAGACCTCAACAGTTCCCTCTATCAAACTCAGCTAGCGCGTCAGCGCGTCTGTCTTGTAGGCACTAGGTCCCGGGTTCGATTCCCGCCAGAGGCGGACTTAATGGTAAAAAATGTAAACATATAGGTAGTGTGCGTTCTCGATACAGCTGTCTTTCTCCTATTCTGTCTTCTTCTCTCTTTGCTTTAGGAACGACAAGACCTCAACAGTTCCCTCTGTCAGTTACAGTTCCCTCTATCAAACTGCCTACTGCCTACCTCTGAACGTATCTGTTTGATAGGCGATTGTGTAATGTTATGTACTGCGAGAGGTATGTATGTTCATGAAGTGATGTAATTTATGAAGAGTACATTGTAGGTATGTATATGTACTATGAAGGGTACATGAGTAGAATGAAGGGTACATGAGTAGGTACCTTGTACAATTATGTAGGTACATATGTATTGTATGTATGAGTGGATGTATATATACATATCTATGTGTGTGTGACAAAACATCAAATCTCTATTCATTATGAGAAAGGGGAGTAATTTCTCCACATGAACGGTTGAGACTGTTGAGAGGGTTGATAACTATCTCCCTTTCGGTCTCTCTTATTATCTTTCTCTCTTTCTATTTCTCTCTCCTTACCTCTTTCTCTCGGTCTCTCGGTCTCTCTCTCTCTCTCTCTCTCTCTCTCTCTCTCTCTCTCTCTCTCTCTCTCTCTCTCTCTCTCTCTCTTTTCTCTTTGCTTTCTCACCCTAATCCCTCCTTTATTTCTTCCTCTCCTTTTTGCCCTATCTTTTTCTTTCTCTTCACTCTCTATCTCTTTCTTTATATTACTTTCCCTCTCTCTCCTTCTCGCCCTATATCTTTCCCCTTCTCTCTACTATTATTTCCCTCTCTCTCTCTCTGCTAGTTAGTTTACATAAAGTCCTTTGACATGTAATTTATGTTATGGTCATATTTGTTTTGGACCTATTCTAACCCACATTTACATCTGCCTATCCTACATACATATTTCTTCACAATTTTCTCAAGCCCATTCCTTTCTCTCTCTCTCTCTCTCTCTCTCTCTCTCTATCCATCTATCTAGCTCTATCTTTCTCTTCCCACTCTCTTTCTCTTATTGTCTCTATCTCCCTTTGTTTATATCTTTCACCCTTATTATTCATCTATATTAAGTATCTCTCTGACTTTCTCTCTCCCCTTCCTTGTCTTTCGATCTTGCTCTCTTATTGTCTCTACCTCCAATTGACCCCTTTTGGTCATCTATTCTTCTCTCTCTTTCTCCCTCTCTCTGTCTCTCGCTCCATCTAAAGATTCCTCTATAGTAGAGGTCTCTTATCTAAGGTCAACATCGGAGATTAATTCCGGAGCCTTGTGTACACCTAGGTGCCTATGTATACAGGGTGTCCTCCATGAATGACCAATACCCGTTTCGCCCCCTTTCATCATAGCAAACCCTATAATAAGTTTTATCGGATTGTAGAGTATCACTATCTCCAACTTCTTTGCGAATGTAAAGAAGGCATCTCCACTAATACTAAGAGTGTCTTGCACATTGCATACACAAATAGTTTTACGGCGTTCACACAAATTTACTGTCTGCTTTGTGTGATATATGATATTGATATTCAACATTCAACCCTTGAATTTTCAGCCTGATTACCTAGATTGGAGGGTAAGCGAATTAGATTTCCGCCCAGGGTAATCTTCATCCGAAACAGATAAGGTTCGTCCTGGCTATCTCCTACTTTGTCCCCCTTCTTTTCCATTCCGGTACGATGAAACCTCTCTCTGTCGTCACAGTTCCCTCTATCAAACCTTTTCTAAAGAAAGAAAACGAAAACGAAGAAGAAGACGAAATGAGTTTCCGACCACCCTGTACATTTGAGTAAACATCCATTTTATTATGCCTTCAGGGTTCCAATACGAACCGACTCAATGGTTGCTAATCGATCCCAAGTTTAATTATTTTCAGCCTTTTGTTTAACCATCAACTCCAGAGATTTCAACCTCTGGAAGTGCTGAAAAATAGGAAAAAGTGTATGCCATATTATTTTGTTTCACCTCCTTCTCCTCCCTCCTCCTCCGCCTTCGTCTTCTTCTCCACCTCCTCTTTCTCCTCCTCCTCCTCCTACTTCTTCTCCTGTCTCACCTTTTCGATTGAAAGCATTTTTTTTTTTTTTTTGCAGGCATTGTTTAATTAACAAAAATTAAAATGTGAGGTTTCAGCTAGGTGGTTTATTTTTGAACGAAGGTAAATCTTTCTACAAGAACCTTGGTATGGGGTTTGACATCACTGTATAACTATCAAGGTTTCTACTTACGGCGCGGCGGTTTTACCCTCCATATGGCATCAAGCTATCCGCCTTCTCACATTAACCTCACCCAGCCTGAGTGGAATTGGAAAAACCATGCACCAGCGTGCGATTGCCCAGATGGGTATCCAATCTTCATCCTATGCGGAGACCTCAATGCCCATAGTCCACTTTGGGGTTCGCGTCAATACAACCCCCGAGGAAAAGCCCTGGAAGCAATCATTTTATTGGAAGAAATCCACGTTCTAAACAAGTTCGAATGCAATACAACCCCCGAGGAAAAGCCCTGGAAGCAATCATTTTATTGGAAGAAATCCACGTTCTAAACAAGTTCGAATGCCCTACCTACCTCCACCCTGGCTCCGGCTCTGAATCAGTGATTGACTTCACTCTTTGTAATGCAACCCTGGCACCAAAACTGGAATGGAATGTATATCCCCAAGACTCTGACCACCATCCAATCGTCATTTCCGTTTGCTTAAACCCAACTCCAGAAATTGATTTCCTCCCAAAATGGAAATTGAACAAAGCCGATTGGGCAAAGTTCACAGGCTTGGCTGAGTTTTCCATCGACGAAAACCTTAGTGTTCAAGAACAAGTCCAGGAATTTACAGATAAACTTTTGTTCGCTGCTACCGAGTCTACCTTCACCCTGGCTCCGGCTCTGAATCAGTGATTGACTTCACTCTTTGTAATGCAACCCTGGCACCAAAACTAGAATGGAATGTATATCCCCAAGACTCTGACCACCATCCAATCGTCATTTCCGTTTGTTTAAACCCAACTCCAGAAATCGATTTCCTCCCAAAATGGAAATTGAACAAAGCCGATTGGGCAAAGTTCACAGGTTTGGCTGAGTTTTCCATTGACGAAAACCTTAGTGTTCAAGAACAAGTCCAGGAATTTACAGATAAACTTTTGTTCGCTGCTACCGAGTCCATCCCAAAGTCTAAACCCATGAACAAAAAGTATGCAGTGGCGTGGTGGAACGAGAAATGTTACCTTGCTATAAGAGAGAGAAATAAAGCTTTCCGAGTTTTCACCAAAACTAAATCCTTGGAAGGAGAGTGTTCCTCCTACCCACGCCCCGTTTTTTTTTTTTTTTTTTTTTCGAACGACACAAAATTTTCTTGTAGGCAATGTATGTAGGTAGGTAATTAAAATGAGAGTGTTTCCACTACTCACGACACGATTTTTTTCCGAACGACACAAAATTTCCTTGTAGGCAATGTATCTAATTCTTCGGAAAAAGTTTTTTTTTTTTCAACAAAGAGTCGCTCAAACCCTGACTTGTCTTGGACGCCTTGATGCCCCCTACTTTAGGAACCCCTGTTTTCGAGAACCCTTGTTTCGTTCCAAGTAAGAAAGTAGGCACAGCGAAGTTACATTATAATTTGTCCTGTTTTCTTATCTGTCATCATTTCCCTGGTGGAAGCTTGTTGTGCCACCACTCTGATATGTAAATTAGAACTCTTATTTATTTTTAGACTTCTGGAAGTGGAATGTTCAGGGTCCTCCACATTTTCAGGATGATATTTTCAAAATAATTATATCGTTAGGAGTCGAACGTAAGAGAAGTAGAAGAAATGAGGAAGAAGAAGAAGAGGAAGAGGTAGAAGAAGAAGAAGAAGAAGAAGAGGAAGAAGAAGAGGAAGAAGAAGAGGAGGAAGAAGAAGAAGACGAAGAAGAAGAAAAAATAGTACGCTCCTTGTTAGGCGCTAGGTCACGGGTTCGATTCCTCTTTGATTTTGGGATTTTGGGACGATAAGATCGCCCTTGTTACAGCTCCCTTTATCATCATATCAATCTTTTTTTTTTTTTTTTCAATTCTTTTTATTTTGTTTATTAAACTAACTCGAGTTTGGTAAAAAGACATTTCAGATTTTGACGAACCCTATTTGACCTTGTTTACATATCCTCATTGATACTGATGACTGCCCTCCAAACGTAAACAAACTCTTTTCTATAAGGGTAAACAAGCTTTTAACTACCGTTCTTTCCTTGAGTAAACAGTACTGTCCTTCTTCCTTGGGTACTCAAGAGTTGTAAGTGGTCGTCAAATGTGAGATATCAGATTTCAACATTTGAAAATTTGACAGTCAAAAGTAACAATACATAATTACATAATAATAAACATAAAATGAAGAGCTTGACGCCTAAAGCAACTTCTAACTCATTTAAGTCTTGTAGATGTAGCCTATTAGTCGTTTTTGCGTCAAAAACCTCAATTACAAATGTGTCTTTTTAGTTTTCAGGAATTATTTGAATTATTTCGGGGCTCATCATAGTCATCCACAAATTTTGTAGAATATTTTTTATCTTAAAAAGAAAGTGAATACAAACATATTACACATACACAGTGTTTCATCATAGTCATCCACAAATTTTGTAGAATATTTTTTATCTTAAAAAGAAAGTGAATACAAACATATTACACATACACAGTGTTGTAGGTATGATTTTGAAATAGAAGAACGTAAACGAGAGGGAAAGAGAAATGAAAGGAATGAGAGAGAGAGAGAGAGAGAGAAACAGGAAAAGAAAAAAGAGAGAGTAGAGGATGATATTTTCCTCTCTGAAAATAAAGGCCTTATAGGAGGAAAAGAAAAAAAAAATGTCAAACCAAAACAATTGCTTCCCCAGTGCGCTTTTCCTGTTTTTCGTCCTCAGTTTTTTGCCAGTTTTCTATACACAGTGTTGTATGATTTTGAAATAGAAGAACGTAAACGAGAGGGAAAGAGAAATGAAAGGAATGAGAGAGAGAGAGAGAGAGAGAAACAGGAAAAGAAAAAAGAGAGAGTAGAGGATGATATTTTCCTCTCTGAAAATAAAGGCCTTATAGGAGGAAAAGAAAAAAAAAATGTCAAACCAAAACAATTGCTTCCCCAGTGCGCTTTTCCTGTTTTTCGTCCTCAGTTTTTTGCCAGTTTTCTATTGGTTTTTGTGAGTTTTTCTGCAAGATTTTTTGCATAGTGACTTTTTAAGGGCTATTCTTTGCCCTAGTGGTGTTATTTCATAAGAAATCCCCTTTTTTAATGGTTTTTGTGAGTTTTTCTGCAAGATTTTTTGCATAGTGACTTTTTAAGGGCTATTCTTTGCCCTAGTGGTGTTATTCCATAAGAAATCTCCTTTTTTAACGCTTTAAAGACGTTCTAAGTGTCCAACTTTAGCTCCTACGCTGTGAAAATTTTCCCTGGTTACCATGGCAACCAAGATTGTTTACGAGAAGTAGCCCACGTCCGCTTGCCTGAGTTTTTCGCTCTAATAAAGCGTCCTGTTCTCTTATCGATTTTCGTTTCGCTCTATTGAAACAGTTTTCAATTCCCTGAAAAGAATATCGCCAAAAGATTTGGACTAAATAAGAATGCCTCCATATTTCACGCTGAACTTTTTGCCCTCCTTCAGTCCTTACTGACTATCAAGGAGTTGGGAGCCTGCAACGCACTGATTATCACTGATTCTTTAAGTTGTCTTCAAGCTATCATGAACATGTTCCATGAGAATCCCCTGGTCAAACGCGTCCAAGAAGAGCTCTCTTCCATCGAGTAAGACGTTCTAAGTGTCCAACTTTAGCTCCTACGCTGTGAAAATTTTCCCTGGTTACCATGGCAACCAAGATTGTTTATGAGAAGTAGTCCACGTCCGCTTGCCTGAGTTTTTCGCTCTAATAAAGCGTCCTGTCCTCTCATCGATTTTCTTTTCGCTCTATTGAAACAGTTTCCAATTTCCACGGAAAAATGTCCGCTCCCCGTTCTTATGGCTCCCTGTTCACATCCGAAAATTCTCCCGGTGTTTCTGGTGTTTCGCGCGAGTATAAACACAAGTTTTCCTCGAAGTTTTCTTCCAGCAATCATGCTGAGCCTTTGGTTTTATCAAAGAAGTGTGCGATAGTTCTCCCTAACGATGAGGCAACCACAGTTGATAAGTACTTCATTGTGGTTGGCGAAATCGTTGGTTTCAAAAATATCGTGTATGGTGGGAAAACCGGACAGCGCATGATTATGCATCTGATGAACGAGGAACTGGTAGAATCCTTCATCCGAGAAGAAGAAAATTTTATCCTGAAAGGATTTAATACTGTACGAAATGATTTCACTGGTGGCGAGGAGGCGTGCGGGGGCGTGGCTATCTTGATCAAGACTAATCTCTATTACCAGGATCTTCCCATACGATCCCACCTTCAAGTAGTCGCGGCCGTTGTTCATGTCTCTCCAATACACCCCATTTCTGTGTGTTCTATTTACATCCCTCCTAATGTATCACCCTCAAAAGAAGACTTATTGGATATTATCAATCAACTTCCGCGGCCCTTCATCCTATGCGGAGACCTCAATGCCCATAGTCCACTTTGGGGTTCGCGTCAATACAACCCCCGAGGAAAAGCCCTGGAAGCAATC
>NW_007379728.1:3418-41438 GCF_000475195.1 Diaphorina citri | reverse complement strand
CGGTAACTGCTCTCTCTCTCTGTCTCTCTCCCTCTCTCGCCCCCCCCTCTCTCTCTCCCCTCTCTCTCTATCTCTCCCCTATCTCTCTAGCTCCCTCTCCCTCTCGCTCTCATCTCTCTCCCCTCTCTCTCTATCTCTCTAGCTCCCTCTCGCTCTCATCTCTCTCTATCTCTCTAGCTCCCTCTCGCTCTCATCTCTCTCTATCTCTCTAGCTCCCTCTCTCTCTCTCCCTCTCATCTCTCTCCCTCTCATCTCTCTCCCTTCTCCTCCTTTTAATAATATTTATGAAACATCTAAAAAGACAATAGAAATACGAGATACAAAATACCACACACCATGGGTGAATCAAAGGGTTAAAAACGAAATTGAGTTAAAAAGGAAACTGTTGAGAACATGGCAAAATAATAAAAATAATCTATTTCACTTGGAGAGGTATAAAAAACAGAGAAACCTAGTCACTAATCTTATTAAAAAACAAAAAAGAATTTATACCTATAAAGTTTTCAAGGAAGCCAGTGGAAACATGAAACAAACCTGGTCCTTAATAAATAATATGATGGACAGAAAGAAAGTGCGCCAATGCACTTTTTGGGTACTTTTACATCGGAATAGGACTCTATCTCGAAAAAAATTTTCATTTGGTTGTGCCCCATTATCAAGGTTTCTAACCATGATAATTGATACAATAATAAGACAAATGATATGACAGAGGCTGAGTTGCAATAATGAATTAATGACACAAAGACAAAACATTCTCTCTATAGCTATAGCCTGTTGTGAAGACATACCTATCTACTACCTACATTTTCGTTGTTCTAGGTTCTACCTACAGTATTATAGGTATAAGTACATAATAGCTACCTACTACCTAGAGTACCTCTCATAAGTACATGCCTATACCTATATTTCCGTTGTTTTACGTTACGAGTAATTAATGATAGAAATTCCGAACTCCTACTGCCTACTCTCAGTACTCTCTATTTCAACTTCAAAGTTGACTTTTGGCGCACCAACTTCCAAAGTTTCAGATGCCGCAAAAGTTTTCACTGAGTTCAATTCCTGATTCTCCTGCTAGGTACCTATATTCTTGCTAAACAAAATTGGCGGAAAACACAAAGTGCCTATTTCACGAATAATAAACTTTGGTTTATTTTCAAGCTAAGCAGAAAAAGTTCGATTCTCCTCCCCCTCCTTCTCCTTCTTCTCCTCCTTCTCTTCATCCTCCTTTTTCTCCTACTCCTCTTCCTCCTTCTCCTCCTGCTCCTGCTCCTGCTCCTCCTCTTCCTCCTCCTCCTCCTCCTCCTCCTCGTTGTACTTTCCATTTATTGCTTTATCCTCGTTTTTTTGTATAGAGTTCTTTCGCTCTACATATCTTTGTGTGTTTTTCACCAAGTTTGTCATTCCTTTGTTTTCTCTTATTTTCCTTTTACCCTTCATCGTACGTATCCTCCCTTACTTTGGATTTCTTTTTCCTTTTCCTCTTTGGACCTCTTTTCTCTTCTTTATTTCTTTCTCTTCTCCTTTCCTCTGTCTCTGTTATCCTTAAATCCTCTTCCTTAAATCCTCTCCTTTCTTTCTTTCGTTCGATTCTCGTCTGTTTTCTTTCAGTTCTTATTTCCCTTTTCTTGCTTTCTTTCGCCTCTCTACTAGTCCTCCCTCGAATTCTGTAACATTTTTCTTTCGGCTTTGTTTGCCAGGTATTCAATGCCTTTCTTTTCATTTTCTTCTTCTCTTCTTCAGTTTTACTCACCCCTTTCTTTCACCTCTGTCTTCTCCTCTACTCCCCACTTCTGTAACATTTTTTCTCCTTTCTATTTTATTTGCCAGATATTCATTTTTTAGCCCGTCCTTCCTTTATTATTACGATAGTAATAATAAAAGGTATAATAAGGAACGGGCTATTGTATTCGCTTCGGTGTCGTCTGTCTGTCAGTCGGTCTCTCGCTCGGTCTGTCTGTCTGTCCCCATAGAAGGACTTATCCAAACCTGGTCGACCTATATATCAAATTAAAGGTCTTTTTACCAGGAGCACGAAAGTGGTGGTGCAATTTTTTTTTTTACATTTTCCAGACATGTTTGTGCCGTGTTGTGCCGGTTATGCCAAAAATGGAAGGACTTATCCAAACCTGGTCGACCTATATATCAAATTAAAGGTCTTTTTACCAGGAGCACGAAAGTGGTGGTGCAATTTTTTTTTACATTTCCCAGACATGTTTGTGCCGTGTTGTGCCGGTTATGCCAAAAATATTTCGGTATGTTCTGTCATTATTAGAGTTTTGTTATCTTTTTCCATTCATAATATTGTCAGCGATGGCATTTCATTTTCGTTCAGGAATGTTATCAAGTTGAGTAGGTAGTTCCTTTTCATATTATACACTGTACTGATGGAGTGAACTGACGAAAGAGGGTCCTATGGCGCCCCTAAATGGTCAGGTCCGAAATGTTATTATTTTTTTTTGGGGGGGGGAGGAGGAGGGGGGTCTTTTTTAACTTATATTTTTATGCTTTCCTTGAACACTTTTAGAAACAGCGGGATCACAAAATCAGCAATATCTCTTGTCATTTAAGTGGATTGGAAGATTGGAACACATCCATGCCTTCGGGCACACTCCATTTGTCAATTAGAAACCATTTACTGATGAAAATTTGTAATGAAACAACAAATAACTTGAAAATAGGTAAACCTCTTTTCAGTGAGGTAAGAAATCCAAAACTTAAGTTAGTAAAGTAGGTAATTAGGTATCTCGTAGGTACATTTGACATCGGTAATCAATACTCGTGTAGGTATTTATATTTTACTTTCTTATTGCACACCTAGACCATAAAAGGAATATTCCTTCCAAAATTCAGCTTTCTAGGTGTTGTGGTTCTGGAGATAGAGCGATCAGTGTGTGAAATGTGAATGGATCTTGATTTTATAATATAAGATTTATTTATTACACATTTAGCAATTAATTATCAGCCATTAGTGGATTTAAAGAAATAAAGGTTACATTTATGTTTTAGAAAATTGTTCCGTTTCAGGAATCTCATCAGGGATGAAATGGAGTCGGGATTGTTTGACAGGATATTAGCTATTACACATTTAGCAATTAATTATCAGCCATTAGTGGATTTAAAGAAATAAAGGTTACATATGTTTTAGAAAGTTGTTCCGTTTCAGGATTCAGGAATCTCATCAGGGATGAAATGGAGTTGGGATTGTCTGACAGGATATTAGCTAGGAGCTAGGGAGTTACCGAGGAACGAAGGCGGTCTAAATCTTAGCTTGTTACAATGCAATATTATATGTTCCACTGTTAAAGGTTCATGGCAGGAATCCCAAATCGGTCTGGTATGACACAGCCAAAGTTCTCATTCCGCGGTGCTGCCAATTAAATATGCATCTCGCCGCATCAGCCAAATTGGGGAGATTGGAAGGTCTGAAATCCTGAATTATGAATTGCATTGCCGGCAAGATCTCCCCCTCCCTCCCAAAAACCTCGCAAATTCCCACTCACTATTCCAACAACTCCTACTCAACTGTCCCTCCTCTACCTCCTCTTCAATACTACTCTAACCCCTGCCTCCTCATTATCCCTCCCTCCCTGCTCACTACCCATCTACTTCATCCCCACTAAACTAACACCTTCCTTCCTGCCAATTAAATATGCATCTCGCCGCATCAGCCAAATTGGGGAGATTGGAAGGTCTGAAATCCTGAATTATGAATTGCATTGCCGGCAATATCTCCCCCTCCCTCCCAATCTATACCCCTACCAAAAACCTCGCAAATTCCCGACTCACTATTCCAACAACTCCTACTCAACTGTCCCTCCTCTACCTCCTCTTCAATACTACTGTAACCCCTGCCTCCTCATTATCCCTCTCTCCCTGCTCACTACCAATCTACTTCATTCCCACTAAACTAACACCTTCCCTCCAGCACAGTAGGTATAAGAACATAACATGTTTTCACGGATAATTTGAACTTCAGCCAGGTAAAGCACGTTAAATACTTGATTGAAGACTGAGTAACTTTGTGAAGGTCCATTTTACTATTGGGTTGTATGTTGTATGGGGTCGGATGAATGGACAACAAGGATAACAGATAACAGCATACTTCAACATACCTACTAAAGTATACTTCCCATACTATTAGGATAAGGGAAATAAAAAGGGTGACGCACAGTAGGTATAAGAACATAACATGTTTTCACGGATAATTTGAACTTCAGCCAGGTAAAGCACGTTAAATACTTGATTGAAGACTGGGTAACTTTGTGAAGGTCCATTTTACTATTGGGTTGTATGTTGTATGGGGTAGGATGAATGGACAACAAGGATAACAGCAAAATATTAGGATAAGGAAAGTAAAAGGGGTGAGACGTCCTAAAATCTTCAAGTGCAATAAAAATATCTAAGAACTGAGAAATCCATCCCAATACACATCACTCTTGATATCTGTCAATCTGTATTCTTTTAAAGTCTTTGGAGATTTGTAGAAAAAAGAGAAATCTAAATCTTCTGACTTTAAATTCCTCTTTCCTCCTTTGCCCCTCTTTCTTTGAGCTCCTACTTCCTTTTCTTCCTTTCAGGAAACAAATCCTTCCTCTCGCCTCTCCTTTTCCTCCCCTCCATCCCTGTAGGTATCACCCCCCCCATTTCTGTATCGTTGAGTTCGTTTTGTAACGTTTGTGTGTTTTCTGTATTTTTTTCCGAGGGAATCCCCTAAACTCGTTATCATCACTCCCCTATGGGATGGGCAGGAGGAAGTACACTGTCCGTTCTAAGTGACTCGTCAGATTCCCGCTGATGTAGCATCAGATACCGTTACGGCGTCAGTCTAAAGATGTGTCGATCGATGTCGACCGAAATCGTCAACACTGCCTCGACAACATAGATTCATCCTGTCGTCCAATTGACGGCTGTGGACTATGTGTGGACACAACTTAACAAGAACTACGTATTTTAGGTGTATTTTTCAATCGGGAAACGTTCGGCACCGGTTCCCTTTTGGAAACTGAAATAGAGCCTGTACCAAACCATAGGAAATATAAGATGGCACGCCATCAGAATCGGTTCCGTGTCCAAAAGAAATACACCTTATCATTTTTTTCAAACGGTTACAAGGCAAACGCACTACCCTCCAAACTAACTAGGCTGACCATAGAGCTTTTCAGAAAAGGCCGTCATATTGAAAGGATGGAAATGTAAACTGTGCCCCAATTTTTGCAGTGTCCTGTATCCTATGATTCCACGAGTGCTGTGTTCTGAACTGTCATTGTTTGCAAACTTCCCGATGTTCTGCAGATGTCGTTCTGTTTCTAATTCCTTATTCAGAAGATTCTGTCTCGCAAAACACGCAATACGGGAAATGCGGAATAAACGAGACGGTCGATAGGTATGGGTTGTAAACGATAGGAAAATGATTATGGAAATCGAGATCATGAATTATTTGTGGCAAAGCTGAGCCTTTCGCAATTTCTGAGAGCGAAGTTTGGAAATTCGATGTTCTTCCGGAGTTCAAGATTACTCTGATACAGGAAGGACAAGACGTGACGTCCTTATGAGTTTAAAGTCCATATGAGGAGACGTCACTGTATAATAGATCAGTTGCGCTTACTTGGGTGATGTTTCAAAGTCATAAAGCAGGAAAAATGAGGACCGACGGAATTTTTCTTTTTCTTCTACGACTTCTAGATCTCGAGATAAATCGATTTAAAAAATACCGGTAAATTGTGAAGTTTGACGTCACGGCATAGGCTACTGTAGGCGATGACGTCATAATTCATTACTCCCGCTTCGTTTGTTTGTGCGCAAGCGTTTCTGCGTATTTTGACGTGAAATCTGACGTCACAACTCTTTGAACTTTTTTTTATTACAACTGCAATTAAAAATTGAACTTTCGATCTTTTAAAGTTACTTTTTTGGATTTTTAATGCAAACTGTGCCCCAATTTTTGCACTCTCCTGTATCCTATGATTCCACGAGTGCTGTGTTCTGAACTGTCATTGTTTGCAAACTTCCCGATGCTCTGCAGATGTCGTTCTGTTTCTAATTCCTAATTCAGAAGATTCTGTCTCGCAAAACACGCAATACGGGAAATGTGGAATAAACGATACGGTCGATAGGTATGGGTTGTAAACGATAGGAAAATCATTATGGAAATCGAGATCGTGAATTATTTGTTACAAAGCTGAGCCTTTCACAATTTCTGTGAGAGCGAAGTTTGGAAATTCGATGTTCTTACGGAGTTCAAGATTACTCTGATACAGGAAGGACAGGACGTGACGTCCTTGTGAGTTTAAAGTCCATATGAGAGGAGACGTCACTGTATAATTGCTAAGGTTTTTAAAGGCCACGGGGTTCTACCCTCCATTTAACGACAAGCTACCTGCGTTCTCACAATAATCTCATCCAGCCTGAGTGGGGTCGGGGAAAGCTAGCAGCACGCGATTACCCAGAAGTTCAACCTTCTAGATACCAAGCATGCACAAAGAATAAAAAGGAATTTTAATTGTGTTAAGCATAAATGCTTGTCACAAATGTCGTTCCCCGCTTAATGCACTACGCTAAATTTTTTGACTTGACTTGGACTCGAACCACCAACCTCCAGATCCGAAGACCACCACGCTAACCACTGCACCACTGAGGTTGGTGCATGCACAAAGAATACAAAGATAACAGCGTCGAAAGGAGAACCTGAACTTGTGGATTCTCTCAGAGAATGACCTCTGACTTACAGAATGTCTCGTCTCGTTTGTTCTAGCATAAAAACCACCTCTCCTTGGACCAATAAAGCCTGCCTCGCCAGTCTAGTTAGCTTGGTTGGCCGCGGGTTCGATTTCTGAAGGGAGAAGGTTCGTTCTCGGAACGGCTGGCTTTCTCCTATCCTGTCTTCCTTCTCTCTTCGATTTCGGGACAACGAGACCTTAGCAGTTACAGTTTCCTCTATCAAACCTCTTCAAAAAAAGCCTGCCTCTCCTTAAAGCAAACCTCTTCTTCCATAAAGCCGAGAGATGTAAACTTTGACGGTCGGAAACAGATTCAACTGTTTCGAACACATCGCAACAGATTTTCGGAACAGATTTTAACGTCGATAAAAAAAGAGGTCACAAATAAAGAGAAACTAGAACGGTGGGGGGGGAGGAAAACCAAACTGAGTGCAAAATACGAGTAAATCCTCTTTGCTGTGTCATCATCCATTTAGAATTGAATACGGAGACTATGCTATACAGGGGGCAACAAATTACCGGCCACACATTGCCACAGGAAGAACGGAGTAACTAAGCTTTTTTAAAAGAAATAAATAAATAAAAAAGCGCTTTAACACTACATGAAATATGTGGTCAATCGAGCTGAATTTTCATTCTGATCAGGAGATCAGGTGGTATACATTTAAGTGTGTTTACGTAGGTATTTGATCTTCTACCGTTACGAACGACAAATAATGGTGCCTATATTAGCTGCCTACATACCTGCAAGTCCTTCTTCTCCTCCTTCTTCTTCTTACACTGTCCGTTCTAAGTGACTCGTCAGATTCCCACTGATGTAGTATCACATACCGTTACGGCGTCAGTCTAAAGATGTGTCGATCGATGTCGACCGAAACCGTCAACACTGCCTCGACAACATAGATTCACCCTGTCGTCCAATTGACGGCTGTCGACTATGTGTGGACACAGCTTGACAAGAACTACGTATTTTAGGTGTATTTTTCAATCTGGAAACTTTCGGCACCCGTTCCCTTTTGGAAACTGAAATAGAGCCTGTACCAAACCATAGGAAATATAAGACGGCACGCCATCGAAATCAGATCCGTTTCCAAAAAAAATACACCTTTTCATTTTTTTCAAACCACTTATTGGTCAGACAAAGAAGCGGTACTCAACATCGATCATCCAGATTAAAAATGACACCTCAAAACCAACCCTGTTTTTTGGCGAAGCTCGGGCGAAGAAGAATTTTTTGATAAGACGTCAATGACTTAGAGGTCGTCACTCGTCACGGCTAGTGGTCACAATGCTGTCTGGAGGTTTTCACTCAGTATGACTTTTACGAAAGAGGAAGAAGAGGAAATTGGAGGAAACGGAGGATCGAAAACTGTGAAGGAAGATGAGGAGTACGAGAAGAAGAGGAGGAGGAGGAGAAGACATAAAGTGAAGGCAGAGGAAGAGACAATCATGAGGAGAAAGAGGACTTCTTTCAGAGATATCCTTGTGTGTTCTCTTTCCACTTCCTTTATTATTGTTCCATCTTCCTCCATTCTTTTCAACACACTCTTCTGCGTCATCCTTCCCTGTCAATGATAGGTAAATATGTAGGTATCTCTACAAATAATAGAACCTAATAAACTTTCCCTTACCTTTCTACTCTCCTTATCCTGGGGAAAGTAATGTATTGAGCTTTGTTTTATAGGTCTATTTATAATATATTTATCCTAAACGGATAAGGTTCGTTCTCGGAACGACTGGCTTTCTCCTATCCTGTATTCCTTCTGTCTTCGCTTTCGGGACGATAGATGTTCCCAGAACGAACCCAATCCGTTCAGGATAAAATCCGCGCCGGGCGGGAATTGAACCCGCGACCCAGCGCAGCGCTTACAAGGCAAACGCACTACCCTCCAAACTAACAAGGCTGACCATAGAGCTTTTCAGAAAAGGCCGTCATATTGAAAGGATGGAAATGTAAACTGTGCCCCAATTTTTGCACTCTCCTGTATCCTATGATTCCACGAGTGCTGTGTTCTGAACTGTCATTGTTTGCAAACTTCACGCTGTTCTGCAGATGTCGTTCTGTTTCTAATTCCTAATTCAGAAGATTCTGTCTCGCAAAACACGCAATACGGGAAATGCGGAATAAACGATACGGTCGATAGGTATGGGTTGTAAACGATAGGAAAATCATTATGGAAATGTAGACCATGAATTATATGTGGCAAAGCTGAGCCTCTTCACAATTTCTGTGGAGTGAGGACTCTTAGGACCTCCGCGGAAGTCTGCGGTGTGCAAGATTACTGTGATGCCGAAATGACGTGACGTAACGTGACGTCCTAATGAGTTTAACGTCACTGTATAACTGCTGAGGTCTTTAACACATTGCGTGCCACGTCACATGCTAGGGTGTGACAGTGCACTTGTCGTTCTGATCCTGTCACACCATGTTCTTTCTTTAAACCCATGTCATACTCTGGAGTGTGACCACAAATGTATTCTGGAGCTTTGTTGTGATAGTGCAAAGTTTCAGGAGTCTAGCAATTGGCTTGGTCTTGGAAAATCTCAAAAAAAAAGCAGAGTAGCTTGTTTCTGACGGGACAAATGAACAAAAAAAAGGACGGGTCCGTGCGGAAACATTCATGAAATGGGCTTGGCACACAATGTGTTAACGACGGGGGTTATATCCTTCATTAGGCGACAAGCTACCCGCTTACCCACATTAACCTCAGTCGGTCTGAGTGGGGTCGGGGAAAGCCAGCAGCACACGATTATCCAGATGGTCACCCATCCAGATACCAACCACGCACAACGTTGCTTCAGTGATCCATTGGGAATTGGTGCTTCTAACATGCTATCGCTCGCCGCTGGCTCCAGTGGCTATATTCTTGGAATTGAACCCGACACCTTTCCGTATATTCACCACTGGTGCCTTGTGTTCATAGCTGTAAGCAATTACCTAGTCACACATCCAGATACCAACCACGCGCAACGATAACTTCAGTGGCGGAAGAATTTACTCTCAGGGAACGACCTCTGACCAACGAAATGTCTCGTCTCGTTTGGTCTATCATAAAAACCATCTCTTCTTGGACCAATAAAGCCTGCCTCTTTGTAAGGCCCATCTCTCCTTCCTTAAAGCCTAGAGATGTAAACTTTGACGGTCGGAAACAGATTCAACTGTTTCGAACACATCGCAAAAGACTTTAACGTCGATAAAAAAAAGAGGTCACAAATAAAGAGAAACTAGAACGGTGGGGGGAGGAAAACCAAACTGAGTGCAAAATACGAGTAAATCCTCTTTGCTGTGTCATCATCCATTTGGAATTGAATACGGAGACTATGCTATACAGGGGGTAACAAATTGCCGGCCAAATTACAGGGGGAAACAAATTACCGGCCACAGGAAGAACGGAGTAACTAAGCTTTTTTAAAAATAAATAAATAAAGCGCTTTAACTACATGAAATATGTGGTCAATCGAGCTGAATTTTCCTTCTGATCAGGTGGTATACATTTAAGTGTGTTTACGTATGTATCTCAGGAAGTAGGTACTAACAGGTTCTCCACATCTCTGCTATACGGAGTTTTGATCATCTTCTACCGAGGGAGTCTAGTGGAAAGATGGTCAGGATGGACTGATTTCTGTACGACATTCCAACACTTGACGAACACTGACTCCTCGTTGCCCCACATTGACAAGAGGGAGGATCAGATCTGGTAAAGAGATGACTATGGGTTAGGCTTGTAAACCAATTCTTACTCTGTACAGTACAACTCCCTCATGTCCACTGTTGCTTTACAAGCTCTGACGGTTTTCTAATCCACCCAGTAGATTATTTATCCCAAACCCCAGGATTAAAGCTGTGAATGTGCTCCACAACTTTGGAAACCCATTCCGCCCCCCTAGGAGACCTGGGAGGGGGTGGTGGTCCCCTAGGGGAGGGAGGTACTGAACAGACTTATGCTGGGTTTCACCAAGCACTACTGACTTAATTGGGAGATTTCAGCAATGGGAGATTTTTCACTGACGAAAAAGCAGTGGCTAAAATAGAGAAATACCCACGCTCAACGTTGCTTAGCCAGCCTAGTTAGCTTAGTTGGTAGTGCGTCTGCCTTGTAAGCGCTAGTCCGAGGGGGTCGATACGAACGACAAATAATGGTGCCTATATTAGCTGCCTACATACCTGCAAGTCCTTCTTCTCCTCCTTCTTCTTCTTCTTCTTCTTCTTTGCCTTTTCCCATGTTCAGATGGGGTCGGCGTTTGTCGTCGGCCTCTCAATCAGCTTTAGAGTGATCGCTTTGAGGCCAACTGGTTTTGGCTAAACTGGCTAAACAGACTTTTCCGAGTGGGATGGTGGGATGCCCTTCGCACTCAACTTTCGCTATTGATATAGCGTGAGGAAATTTGGACTAGTCTGCTCCCTGTTTATAGTTCCCTAGCTAGACGCTGATCTACTCTCTGTTTATATGTTTATAGTCCTCAGCCAGACTGTTACATACCTACAAGCAGTGGCGTAGCGTGGTCTAAATTCAAGTGTAGGGCGTGTAGGGCTCATGCACAGGTCTACCAAGTCCCATCACAGTACATGCCATTAATATTTATCAGCATTAGATTTAACTTTTGAGTTGTATGGCCGCCATACACGCCATACATACACGCTACGCCACTGCCCCTGTTTATAGTTCCCTAGCTAGACGCTGATCTACTCTCTGTTTATATGTTTATAGTCCTCAGCCAGACTGTTACATACCTACCCATTCCGCCCCCCTAGGAGACCTGGGAGGGGGTGGTGGTCCCCTAGGGGAGGGAGGTACTGAACAGACTTATGCTGGGTTTCACCAACCACTACTGACTTAATTGGGAGATTTCAGCAATGGGAGATTTTTCACTGACGAAAAAGCAGTGGCTAAAATAGAGAACTACCCACGCTCAACGTTGCTGGCCAGCCTAGTTAGCTTAGTTGGTAGTGCGTCTGCCTTGTAAGCGCTAGGCCGGGGGGGTCGATTTATCCTGATGGGATAATGTTCGTTCGCGGAACGGCTGGCTTTCTCCTATCCTGTCTTCCTTCTCTCTTCGATTTCGGGACGATAAGACCATAGCAATTACAGTTCCCTCTGTCAAACCTCTTTTTTTTTAAGTTGCTTAACGACAGTGATCCGAATTGTGTTGATGTATTCAATGTACCATAGCCACTGGCAAGGATTTTTTTTTTTTTGATGAGTGTTCCACCGCCGTTTTTATTTCGTAGCAATGAAACAACTGCTACATTAGACGCATGTGGCCTGTGTCGTAGCATGCCCATCCCGTAGTATGCCTCTCATCAGATGGGCGAGAAAAGACCCAATACTTCCCATTTAGGTGCTGGGTCAACACGAGAACATCAGAAAGTAACCCGTTGAAATATTTGCAATCGAAAAACGAGTACAAATTTTTGTCGATGGTGGGATTCGAACCCGGGACCTTCTGCATGGCAAGCAAGCGCGTTACCACTGTGGACCAACCGTGCCCCGTAAAGAGAGAAAGAGGACAGGTTAGGAGAAAGCCAGCCGTTCCGAGAACAAACCCTATCATCTGTTCGGGATAAAGTTCGCCCAGGGCGGGAATCGAATCCAGCGCTTACAAGCCAGCCGCGCTAATACCATCCTGGAAAGAAAATTGGAAACTGAAATTCAAAAGTAAGAACTTTGATTGGCTTTGGGTAAGTGCTTCCCAGTATCCCAATCGCAATACCTGTCCTATGTTTAATGTTACTACTTTCAACTCAACATGGCTGGTAAGTGTCTCTGTTTAAAGTCCTCCGGAGTGTTCCACCGCCGTTTTTATTTCGTAGCAATGAAACAACTGCTACATTAGACGCATGTGGCCTGTGTCGTAGCAACCATCCCGTAGTATGCCTCTCATCAGATGGGCGAGAAGAAGACAAATACTTCCCATTTAGGTGCTGGGTCAACACGAGAACCCAGAAAGTAACCCGTTGAAATATTTGCAATCGAAAAACGAGTACAAATTTTTGTCGATGGTGGGATTCGAACCCGGGAAGTTCGAAGTTTCTTCAGGTTTAGGTTCCTCCCATGAAAGAATAGAATACTGTTCCATGTTCCTTCAGATTTCGTTGAGGCCCTTTGAATGTTGTGGTGGGTCCAGACTTGTGCAATGCAACGTGCAATGCAATGAAATTCGTTAGTTTGGACGTGTTTGAGAAAGTTGCAGCAAAGTTTTTTTGAACATTGCAGCAAACGTTTGTGGGTATCCGAGAGGTTGGCGGTTTTCTGGCGAATGTCTTTGATTTTTCAGTGGTGATGAGAAACCCTATATTTCGTTTCAGATTCGACAGAAGCGCCCCGCCGAGCAAACCCAGAAGCTCGAGCGTGATCCGATCTGTAGCCAATCACATCATCGAACACGTCACCCCCGCCTCCGCCCCTGCCGACAAAAATTCGACCGAAAAGAAAACCCTGAAGACGGCCTTGTTTTCTAAACATTCCACGAGTAAGTACACTACAAAATTTTCGGAACAGATTGTCTTTTGAGAAGCCTAGAGGCTGTCAGAGTCTAAAATATACAGAGTGTTTCAAAAGTCCGGGGACCCTTGAATATTTTTTGAATGGCTAAAGATGGGAACCTGAAATTTGGCATATAGTGATTTCTTATAAAAAACCATTTTTTGCAGTGGTTCTCAAAATTCTGTCTCTGCCAGTGGCGGCTCCAGGGGGGGGAAATTTAAAATCTTAAATAAGAACTCGGTACTTGTGATACATCATATCAAAGGTATTAAATAACGTAGTACTTTGGTATAAGATTGAGCTCGATCCGTCAACTAGGGCCGGAGTTATGGCCTATTCAATTTTTCATATTTCCATGTTCATCTGCCAATAGGGGAAGCACCAAAAATGGGCAATTCATATGGATTGGTGATTTGTGCTTCAAATAGGTTCGACTAATGGGTCATATTGAAATTCAGACCCAAAAATGAAATTTAGACTTTCGGCCCTAAGGCCTCCTGGGGTGAAAATGGATGTTTCGAAATTTTATTTTTGGGACCGAATTTCAATATGAATCATTAGTGGGACCTATTTGAAACACAAATCACCAATCGATATGCATTTTCCATTTTTGGTGCTCCTCCTATTGGCGGGAGAACATGAAAATATGAAAATTTTAATAGACCATAACTCCGTCCCTGGTTGTCGAATCGAGCTCAAACTTGTACTGAAGTACTACGTTCTTTAAGACCTTTGATATGATGTATCACAAGTAGGGGGTTCTCATTTAAAATTTTAAAGTTGGGCCCCCTGGGATCGATCCTGGCTCCGGATAAAATTTGGCGACTATTTCAAAAAATGGTATTTGAAAAGATAAATCACTACCCTAAATTTCAGCTTCCCATCTTTAGCCGTTCAAAAAATATTCAGGGGTCCCCGGACTTTTGAAACACTCTGTATAATGGAATGATGGACATTCCAATTTCAATTGAAAGACAATAGGTACCTAAATACTACAGATACAGCCCAGTGGTTCTAAAACTTTTTCTACGCGGCCCAATTCATGGTGCCTTCATTTAAGAACTAAACATTTTTCTTCCTTTAATCATCTGTCTGTTCTTTTATTGCTTTGTTTCACCATAACTTGCAAGCGGTGTGTCCAATTTTTGATCAAAATTTGCAAAACATGTTCACCACAAAGGAATTTTTCTCCACGCCCTTTGGAGGCCCCCTTTCCTGACTGAGTTCTAACAGTTCATTGAACCACTATAGTGATAATCCTTTACACATAAAAACTTATTCCTTTCAAAAGCCTTTGCGGTACTCTAAGGACATTTGCTCCATTAAAAGCGTCTTCTTTAGGAAGAAGAAGAAGAAGAAGAAGAAGAAGAAGAAGAAGAAGAAGGGGGAGGAGGAGGAGGAGAAAGAAAAGAAAACAGCTTCCGAAATCGAGGCAATGACATTTTTGCATTGTCTTTGTCTTCTACAAATCCTTACGTGACTCTAAGGCCCCCTACACACGACCAGTCCATTTGACTTCAGTCCATTGTCCCTTTTCAATAATGGTGTCTACGAACGACTGTCCAATTTTTGATCAAAATTTGCAAAACATGTTCACCACAAAGGAATTTTTCTCCACGCCCTTTGGAGGCCCCCTTTCCTGACTGACTTCTAGCAGTTCATTGAACCAGTGGTGATAATCCTTTCACATAAAAACTCATTCCTTTCAAAAGCCTTTGCGGTACTCTAAGGACATTTGCTCCATTAAAAGCGTCTTCTTTAGGAAGCAAGAAGAAGAAGATGAGGAGAAAAAGAGGAAGAAAAGAAATCAGCTTCCGAAATCGAGGCAATGACATTTTTGCATTGTCTTTGTCTTCTACAAATCCTTACGTGACTTTAAGGTCCCCTACACACAACCAGTCCATTGTCCCTTTTCAATAATGGTGTCTACGAACGAACAAATAAACACCGATAATGGTGCCTAGCTGCCTACATACCTACAAGTCCATGAGTCCATAATTTAATTAAGCCAAATTGATGCCAATTTTGTCACCACAAAATCCCGACTTAAACTTGGAATTGCCAACTTCACATACCTACCTATTAACTATACGACACAAAAACATTGCTATCTATCTTCACACACGTCATTCAACGCGCATAAGAGCTGGTTTTGGCTTGGGGTTTCACTACACACGGCAAAGATGTGAAGTCCATCCTGTATACCTACAAGCTACAAGTACATGAGTCAATAATTCAATTAAGCCAAATTGATGCCAATTTTGTCAACACAAAATCCCGACTTAAACTTGGAATTGCCAACTTCACATACCTATTAACTATAGCTATACGACACAAAAACATTGCTATCTATCTTCACACACGTCATTCAACGCGCATAAGAGCTGATTTTGGCTTGGGGTTTCACTACACACGGCAAGGATGTGAAGTCCATTCTGTGAATTCATAGATTCGTTCAATGGATTTCGGGCGTGCAAGAAATTCAGCAGATCCAGTGTAGTGCCGTACAGATTTCGCTACACACGATGAGCTTTGGTCTGACTCTGGTTCGTCTCTAATGAGGGAGAGGCGGGGATGAGCGAAACATGGGATAAAAACAGAGCAAAAAGGGAAAAAAGCTGGGAAGACTATACAGGGAGGGAAATTTAATAGTGTTACAAATTTCGGAGGAAATGCGAATGCAGGAATAGGTATAATGACGTAAAAAAATGTACAAGAGAGTAAAGAGAGTTTAGTATTCATCGTGTGGAGGCCCCTTTGAACCTTTCCGAGTTTCCAAACCTCATTTCCCATTGTAGAGAAGACAGGGCAGACAGTGCTTACCAGGCTGATTGTGACATATTCTGCGTGGGTGTTGCATATTGTCTGGCAAAGTTCAAAGTTTGCCATCGCTTCAGAAACAGAATAGAGCAGGTATTGTCCCAGAATTTCTATTATTAGGTATCTTTACCTCCTTGACTTTTTGAACGGCTAGAAGGGCTTTTTAAATTTTAGGATGGGTGCTGATTGCATTTTTGGTCTGACCATTGACCATTTGGACTTTTAGTATTCATCGTGTGGAGGCCCCTTTGAACCTTTCCGAGTTTCCAAACCTCATTTCCCGTTGTAGAGAAGACAGGGCAGACAGTGCTTACCAGGCTGATTGTGACATATTCTGCGTGGGGTTGCATGTTGTCTGGCAAAGTTCAAAGTTTGCCATCGCTTCAGAAACAGAATAGAGCAGGTATTGTCCCCAGAATTTCTATTGGGTATCTTTACCTCCTTGACTTTCGGCTAGAAGAGCTTTTTAAATTTTAGGATGGGTCCTGATTGCATTTTATTATTTTTCATGAAGTTTAGATTAAAAAAATGTATCTCGGCACTGCTTGTGCATTACTTTGGTATTCATCGTGTGGAGGCCCCTTTGAACCTTTCCGAGTTTCCAAACCTCATTTCCCATTGTAGAGAAGACAGGGCAGACAGTGCTTATCAGGCTGATTGTGACATATTCTGCGTGGGTGTTGCATATTGTATGGCAAAGTTCAAAGTTTGCCATCGCTTCAGAAACAGAATAGAGCAGGTATTGTCCCAGAATTTCTATTGGGTATCTTCACCTCCTTGACTTTTTGAACGACCAGCTCATTTTTTTCGTTTAAGGCGGTTTAATACAACATTTTCTCGTTTATAAAGGTTTAGCAAAGTGGAAGAGCAAACTGATGAAGCATGACAAAATTTAAACAAGTTAAGAACAAATTCTGATTTATAGAGGTACCTAATTTTAAAGTAAAAAACGCGTCCCGAATTTTTTTCTGGGACAAAAACGGAAATTCGGGACAAAACGCCCCAAAATGAAAAACTGAACGGGACGCCGGTACACCCCCTTAAATTCGGGACTGTCCCGGCCAATTCGGGACGTTTGGCAAGCCTAATCCTATACCTCTGTTCTTACCTGTTCTTTTCTATCCACCTGTCCATGTCCTTTACCTATCTTCCTCTCTCATCGTTTACCTTTTCATCCATCCTTTGGCTTTTTCTTTTCTGTGTTTTACCTATCTTTTAAGTTTGGCAAGCCTAATCCTATACCTCTGTTCTTACCTGTTCTTTTCTATCCACCTGTCCATGTCCTTTACCTAGATATCTTCCTCTCATCGTTTACCTTTTCATCCATCCTTTAGTTTTTTCTTTTCTGTGCTTTACCTATCTTTTCCTCCTCACCTATCCTTTTCAAAATGAACTTTTCTTCGCTCCAAAAAATCCCATCTTGTAAGTCCCTCTCTCCTTTCTTCCCTCCAGCGTGCGATACTTTTTAATCATCCAGGTAAATATTTACCTTTCCCCCACGCAGTAGACAAAAATCCCTCTGGTTCGTCTCTAATGAGGGAGAGGCGGGGATGAGCGAAACATGGGATAAAAACAGAGCAAAAAGGGAAAAAAGCTGGGAAGACTAGAGGGAGGGAAATAGTGTTACAAATTTCGGAGGAAATGCGAATCCAGCAATCCAGGAATATAATGACGTAAAAAAATGTACAAGAGAGTAAAGAGAGTTTTTTTTGTTTGAAATTAAAAAATCCACTTTTGTTTTACATTGCAGAAATGCAGTGTTGTCTGAACAATTGATATTGATTCTACTGAGAAAAAAAGCATGCTCTATATTGCGTATGAATACGTACGAGCACATATGTACGTCAAGTCAACTCAGACGGATTGCAATTGAATTATTGGGATAGACTGTATTGCATATTTTACAAAAACATGTGGTAAACACCACAAAAACAATAATTCTTAGAAATACATATGTACAATACGAGTAAATTAAAACAATGGTTAATCATGTGCGACGAAAAATAAACACTGGAAAAAATTCCTCGTTGAAAAAATATGAAATTATGAATCATAACTGGAGAGCTGGTTAAAATTGCATCGAAAAGTGGGGAAATGGAAGAAAACACCCAGGCCTGAAATGACCTTGGCAGTTGAACCATAGATAGGTACTAATAAAGTTTCTGACTTTCTGGTAGAGTAGCCTCCGTGGCCACTAGTGGCTATACAGACTTGCACTTCGAACGTTCCGGACTCGATTCCCGGCGGTTTCGCAGTTTTTTGGGCTCTGTGCTTGGAGTTTGAGGTGCACTTCGATAGAAGTAAGAACACAATTTCAGAACTGCAGATATGTAGCTTCTCATAAGTATTCAAAGAAACAAGAAAGTCATCTAATGTTTCTATTTGTACTCAGACAAATGACGAATTCAGCATGAAAATATACACTAAGGAAGTCAACATGAAATATTCTAATAATGCCTCTTCAGAATGCTCCAACTATTAACAAAAATGTCCTGAAATTTCCTGTGGAATTTAAAATGAACGTGTTCCCACCACCAGTGAAGTATAATTTGACACCGAGGCTTACAAATAGGATTGATGAAACTGTAAAAGGTCTACTACCTACTTTCCCTCCTCAAAAGGATTATTACTCCTTTCCTGAAAAACATTCTCCGAGAGATTTCAAGGAAAATGTCTCACATTAATTTTATTCAAATGAGGGCACGTACTGTTTTGTGTCGGAGCCTTTGTTTCTGTGGTCATTACTGTCATCATTATACCTACTCCAAACACCAGTGGTTCAGTGAACTGTAGAACTCAGAAAAAAGGGCTCTACGGACCCCGTAAGACGATTGCGTTCAAGTTCAAAATCGAATGAGTTTTTTTTTTTTTTTTTTTAGAAGAACATTTTACCCAAATTTCATCAAAACCAAACAAACCGTTAAACCGTTTAGAAGTAATGGCGAATCAAAGAATGTCATTATTATTACAAAAGGCCGCCCCTACGGATTCCAATACCCGATTGAATTCAAATTTTTACTGGGAAAATTTCATTTAAAATGTTGTTAAAAACATGGGACAGATTCTTAGAAACTACCTACATAATTATTAAGGAGCGCGGTAGCGCTCCGCCCCGCCAAGTCAAGAAAGTTTGACCGCTCTACGAGTACCTATGTTCTAATTTTTGTGCTCAGAAATATACGAATAAAGTCCCTTTCCAATATAGTTAAGCCGCAGTCGTTGCAGTCTTGCAATAAGCTCATTGCTTGACAAGAACTAAGATAGAACGAAATTAAATCTCTAATAATGCGAAATAAAGGATGTGAAACATTTCAGAAGCATTCCTTCAACTCGCAAGCGACGTGACTCCAGTTGACGTGATAAACCACTTTGAAATGTGTAATTGTGTAGACACAAATGTGTATCTGAAACAAATCACGTGAAACAAGAAGCTTTCCCGTGGTGAAAGGATATTAAAACTAAACTTCCCCCGTAATGACAAAGCAATACGTAGAGCCAACATCAATTACAGAGCAATTAGCATTGGAAATGGCACTAATTTCCGTTTAATTGATTTAAACTCCGGAACAGGGAAAAAGGAAAACTTGTGTCGTTGCCACAAGAAAGCGAACATAAAGTTGAAAAACAAAACGTGGCAAAGACGTGACCACGTGATGTGTGGAATGGCGGAGAAGGAAAAGATGTGTGGAGAAATTGGGGAGAGGAAGAGATGATGAAAAAGTTGAAGAAATTAAGAACGAAGACGAGAAAAGAGAAAATTGTTCAACATAGAGAACGAAGAAACGGAGGAAAAAGAGGAAGAAATTGTAAAAGTTTAAGGAGAATATAACAAGAAACGAGCAAAAGACACAAGATAAAGATAAAAAGGAAAAACAAAGAAGAGGTAGAAGAGGTGTTCAAGAAACCGCAAAAGATAAGGAAAAGGAAGACGAATAGGATGAAGAAGAGAAAAAAAGAATATAAAGAACACGAGGCAAAAGAGAGGACGCTAATTTGAAATCAATGAATGTGTTGCAAAACACATGTTGCCAGAGTATTCAACCTGGGAGGCAATTGAAGGAAAAGTTTTGAGGTAATCTATCTTGTAGGGGTATCGGAAAACTACGGTACAGGAATATTAAAGATTTTATTGATATCTTTTCAAAGCATTTGCTCGTCAGAGTCGTCAGGTTTCACCGATGACAAATGGAGGTGTTGTCTTTTTTATTTATTTTTTCAGCATTAGGTACGTATTACGTATAAAATGCTCATTTGATTTTAGATTTGTCTTGGAAAATTATGCCAATAAGAGCCAAGTGCTGCTTTTTTTCACGACACTCAGAATTATGAGAATTGCCAAGAAGCTCACCACACTCAACACTCTTGGCTTTATGAGGGCACAGCAAATGGGACGTTTACGGTTTACACCTTTTACTGATGTCACCAACTCACTGCTATTACGCCACATTAACAAAAGACAAAATGACAAGGGCTCATACGCTTAGCATAACAAAAGAAGCATTGTTCACCAACCTTCAGCAGCGACAGTGTCCAACTGTCCACACTTGAAGTCTTGAAGAACACTTTGTGCGGGATGACGTATCAGTAACTAGGCTCAGAGCCCTTATCACACCCGGGGTAGTTCGTTGACCCCATTCAGGGGAAGACTTCAGACACAAAACTGTCCACACTATATGATGACAAGATGTCCCTGATCATAAGTTCGTCCACACTTTCTATAACTCCATACTCCGTTGAACCCGCTGCACACGTAAGCTCAACACAGCCGCATTTAATTACAAACCGTCCCGTAACGGCGAAGTTATCAATGGTCGAATTAATCACCTCCGAGACGCTCGGGCCTGTACCGTTCTCATAATCGGCAAATCCGCGAACATAATCGCCAAATCCGCGAACATAATCGCGAAATCACATAGGTACGATAGGTGATGTGAATCCCTCTGTCCCTGCTTTTTTTAATCAGACTTTTACTTCATACACAAAAGCTCGTGGAGGAACGGTTGAAACTTGAAAATTTATATGGTAGTAGGGTATCAAAGGGAGGGTGTGTTACAGGGGTAAAGGTCCTAAAGGGGTGGTCCAGACTTGAACGTAGGACTGGAAACCATACATACAAGACCAAATCTCAAGTAAAACTGTGAAAATATTTTTCAAATGTCAAAAACCAATTTGACTTCGAAATAACCTTGTTGTAACGTCAAATATCAAGTAGCTATAGTGAGTCGTTAGTTGTTTCCAAGTTTCCATGGTGACTTTATTTCACAAAATTTACATCTAGTTTTCATGAATTATCTCGACATCTCAAGGTCTCAGAAGGAAAAGAAAAATTCCGTAAATCTTCATTGAATCCCTCTGTCCCTGCTTTTTTTAATCAGACTTTTACTTCATACACAAAAGCTCGTGGAGGAACGGTTGAAACTTGAAAATTTATGGTAGTAGGGTATCAAAGGGAGGGTGTGTTACAGAGGTAAAGGTCCTAAAGGGGTGGTCCAGACTTGAACGTAGGACTGGAAACCATACATGCAAGACCAAATCTCAAGTAAAACTGTGAAAATATTTTTTAAATAATGTCAAAAACCAATTTGACTTCGAAATATTTTTTAAATAATGTCAAATAACCTTGTTGTAACGTCAAATATCAAGTAGCTATAATGAGTCGTTAGTTGTTTCCATGGTGACTTTATTTCACAAAATTTACATCTAGTTTTCATGAATTAGGTATCTCGACATCTCAAGGTCTCAGAAGAAAAAGAAAAATTCCGTAAATCTTCACGTCAAATATCAAGTAGCTATAATGAGTCGTTAGTTGTTTCCATGGTGACTTTATTTCACAAAATTTACATCTAGTTTTCATGAATTATCTCGACATCTCAAGGTCTCAGAAGAAAAAGAAAAATTCCGTAAATCTTCATTTTTTTCTAGCTCTATTAAAACTGCAACTGAATAAGGCCATGGGAAGTATTCTAATGTAGAGCGTATAGGTAGCAAGCTAGCAAGGGACCAGACAGGGCCGTAGTCAGGATTTTCAACCACTGATGTACTGGGGTGGATGCTCCGAATTTTCTGGCCTACAGTAAAGGAGAAAAATGGAGCTTGAGAGGAACCAGGCCCCCTCGCTCCCCCCTGAATTCGGCCCTGGGTCCAGGTCGTGTGGGTAGAACAGCAAAAAAAGAGGGGGAAACTTTTATCAACGTTAAAATATGAGCCACACGCAATTAACTCGTTGCTTTTGTTACTAATCCAGGCAGGGTAGAGGGGATGGGGGCTAGGAGGTATACATATAAGTGGGATATAGCATACAGAGGTAAAAGTATATAGAGGTAAAGAGGCAAATAAGGGGTTAAATAAGTGGATAAAGAGGTAAATAAGGGGGTAAATAAAAGGGTATAGAAGTAAATAAATATATCATGAACCCACTCTCTCTGGCGATCTTTTCCTCTTTGTCCACTGTTCTTCATTTCTCTCTTTTTCTTCAACGCCATCCGGTCCCTGCTACCTCCTACACCCTATCTACCTATTCAATCCTCTCTTCCACTGAAATCGCACCCACGTACAACGCCCTCACAAACCCCCGCCTCTAATTTAGGTCCCTCCAAAACCTTCTTCCATTCGACCCCCACTTTCCTTCTACATATTCCATCCACCCATCCAATCCTCTCTTTCTCTCCTTCCCTCCCTGAAATCTCATCCACCCACCACGCTCTCCAATCTACGGTCCCTCCAAAACCTTATCTATACAATTCTCTCCTTCCCTAGTTCCCTCTTATTAAATATGTCTAAGTTCAACAAGTATATGAACAAACAAGAAAATATTATAAATGAAACATTAAGTAAACGCAAGTAATGACGACACATCCTCTGCTATCTATTTCTGTCACTTTGATCTTGCTGAGGAATCTTTCAATCTCTTCTATTTGATGTTCTTCAATCTTCATTATGAAGGTTTTCTCCCCACTCACATTTTCTTGTAAAAATACTTCCTCTAGTTTGTTCAACTTTATCTCCATGGTCTTCTATATTTATCATAGATTTTGACCACATAATAATGGAGCTCTAAGGGTTAGGTGGTAGAAAACGCCTCCGGCGTTAACCTCACCTAGTGGTTACCTTCCACTTACCAGATGATCCAGATCATAGAATCACGGATTGTAAAAGAAAGAATGTCTAACAACTGCACTATTGGGATTGTATTAACCTATTGAAATATCTACCACAATATCTGAGAACCACTAGATTCGCATTCCTGTCAGGTTTCTCTCTTCCTGCTTTCCTGTCTTTCCCTTCCAGCTTTCCTGCTTTTCCCTTCCTGCTTACATCTCCAGAGATCACAGGAAGATAATTCTTCTTCCTGTCTCTCCATCGTCTCATCCCTTTTCCATCTTATTTTCCTAGTTAATATACTTTCAAAAGTTTTAGCGCGATTTATCTTTTTCCATTTTTTCCTCCCATCTAATGCTTATTTCTTATTTTCTTTTCTTTCTCCATAAAATCATTTTCATTCATTGATCTTGCTAGATTCTTTCGCTATCTTTCTTCATAAAATTTCCATCAAAAATTTTTCAGTAGAAATTCTTGCATAATACAGGGTGGTCCAGACTAGTCCAGAGCTACCTGACGGTTTTGATTTGCCCATTACTTTGTTATAACTTGTCGTAGCTTGTTAAAATTAATATCACTAAGTTCAGAACTAAATGATCTTTTGTTACAATGTAGTCGTGGACCCCACAACATCGAGCTCTCGCTGTGGTGGCATTTCTTAAAAGTAGTGAATTATTGACTAATGCTCAGAGGAAGTTTTGCACCCATTTTACTTTTCCTCCCTCCTCAGCCGATCTTAGCTCATGCGACTTTCTTTCATGGAAATATGTTAAAAACAAGGTGTATATTTATAAGACAAGGACTCTGGATGAGTTAACGGGTGCTTATTATCGCAAAATTCGTGCTATAGGCTAAAGACAGTATGTCGATTTTGCACACAGATTGAGTGTTTTCAAAATGAGGTCAATTTTTCGGATAGCGTTGTCTGCCACACCTGATCACCATCAGAAACAAAATCCCCAAAAAAGTAAACCTCATTTTGTTATTTTTCATTTAAAATAAATATCACTCTTTTATCTTAACAATTGAACGTGTAGCATCATTTTAAAAACCGTCAGGTAACTCTGGTCCACCCTGTATAACCTGATCACCATCAGAAACAAAATCCCCAAAAAAGTAAACCTCATTTTGTTATTTTTCATTTAAAATAAATATCACTCTTTTATCTTGAAAATTGAACGTGTAGCACCATTTTAAAAACCGTCAGGTAACCCTGGACCACCCTGTATAAAACTTGGAGACATAGGATTTAACCCATTTTGTAGAGAAGTTTGACGAGGCTCTTACAGGTTTGTACCTAGACTCATAAAGACCTCTGATACTCGAAGGGTTAAATCTTGAATCTTTTGCTTTGGATTTTAATTTACAGGTTTCATTCTCAACATTATTTCACATTCTGAAAGGGAAATTTTGATATAAAAAAAAGGTCGAAAATTCCCATTTGTTTTATAAGATTGATGATCCCTCTTCATTCTTATACACAGAAAGGCCTCCAGTCCCTAGGGATCAGGAGTATCAACCTTAGAAACAGGATTATGTATTTATTTTGAATTTAACTGTGAATCTAAAAGTTGGCGAAAAAGCTCTGTGCCTGGATTTTTTTATTTTTGTCGTGGTTTGTCCATTGCTGGGCGTGAATAATTGGCTATGTCTGCAGCCTACACCATGGAAGGCCTTCTGTCTGCAGATTAAATCAATGAAACCGTAGTGGAAGCATCAAAATTCCAGCATCGTATCCGAAGTGGTTCCAGACTGTAAAGATAGAAATAAGAGTAGGTACTTGATTATGCACCTTGCGAAAAAGCTCTGTGCCTGGATTTTTTTCTTATTTTCGTCGTGGTTTGTCCATTGCTGGGCGTGAATAATTAGATATGTCTGCAGCCTACAGCCTACACCATGGAAGGCCTTGTGTCTGCAGACTATCAATGTAAAAACCGTAGTGGAAGCATCAAAACTCTAGCATCGTATCCGAATTGGTTCCAGACTGTAAAGGTAGAAATAAGAGTAGGTACTTGATTATGTAACTACTTACTCTTCAAGTACAGAGACGGTAGTAGAAATTCCGATATGCTAAATAGTTGTGCATTATAATAATGACTCGGAGAAAACGTGTTTCCAGTTTCCATGCATTTTCCCCACAGCTTTTCTCAACGCTGAAGAAAATTTATCTCACACTTCCACTTGGGGAATTATTATTGAACTTATTTTACTGCAATTTGATGGTACCTATTTCTTTTACCAGCGAAAATTATTTTGCAGCGAAAATTATTTTGCAGCGAAAATTATTTCGCAAGTTTCTCTGAATTATCCAATTTATTCTTGTTTCCTCCCTTCTATTTCTTTCTTCTTTAGTTTGTTCAAATTTATTCTAGTTTTAGCACTTTAGATCTACTCGTTCCGAGGATATCTCTAGACTCTGTAGTAGAAATTCCGATATGCTAAATAGTTGTGCATTATAATAATGACTCGGAGAAAACGTGTTTCCAGTTTCCATGCATTTTCCCCAAAGCTTTTCTCAACGCTGGAGAAAATTTATCTCACACTTCCACTTGGGGATATTATTATTGAACATATTTTACTGCAATTTGATGGTACCTATTTCTTTTACCAGCGAAAATTATTTCGCAAGTTTCTCTGAATTATCCAATTTATTCTTGTTTCCTCGCCTCTATTTCTTTCTTCCTTAGTTCGTTCAAATTTATTCTAGTTTTAGCACTTTAGATCTACTCGTTCCGAGGATATCTCCATAAGTCCTTACAGACCGACAGACCGACAGACCGACCGACCGACCGACTGACAGACACCGAAGCGAATACAATAGTCCGTCCCTTATAGATACCCATCTAATGTTTCTATTTGTACTCAGACAAATGACGAATTCAGCATGAAAATATACACTAAGGAAGTCAACATGAAATATTCTAATAAAGTCACCTTCAGAATGCTCCAACTATTAACAAAGATGTCCTGAAATTTCCTGTGGAATTTAAAATGAACGTGTTCCCACCACTAGTGAAGTATAATTTGACACCGAGGCTTACAAATAGGATTGATGAAACTGTAAAAGGTCTACTACTAAAGCTGAACAGTCGGTTGCAAGGAACATTTATACATTTTTGTTTTCATTCAAACCTCAGTTATACGTACTGGTCTGAATGGTAAGCTCAAGCTCATAATACTCTAGCTAAATTAAATTAATGTGGTTTGAAGAGTTTTATCAGCTTACAGTCGGTTGCAAGGAACATTTATACATTTTTGTTTTCATTCAAACCTCAGTTATACGTACTGGTCTGAATGGTAAGCTCATGATACTCTAGATTAAATGTGGTTTGAAGAGTTTTAATGTATGGAGTGTAAAACTCACATTCGTATTAATATCGATGAGGAATTTAATTGGAACGGGACATTGATTGACATTTGAACAGCTTACAGTCGGTTGCAAGGAACATTTATACATTTTTGTTTTCATTCAAACCTCAGTTATACGTACGTACTGGTCTGAATGGTAAGCTCAAGCTCATAATACTCTAGCTAGATTAAATGTGGTTTGAAGAGTTTTATTGTATGGAGTGTAAAACTCACATTCGTATTAATATCGATGAGGAATTTAATTGGTTTTAATTGGCATTATTATAAAAACAAGAAATTATTACCTACAGTGCTCGTATTAAGGAAATAATTGCAGCAAGTTTACAATCACAAGGCTTAGCTCTAGCTGGAGTTGTTACTTCTTATTAGGTAATACATGGAATCATGGATGCTTTATGGAGGATGGAGGTAAATAAAACATGACTTACCTAATACACTGACCGGCAAAATTACCCGGCCGCTCGTATTTTTTGGTTTTTCTCAAACTGCTGTTCAGTGTTCAATTTTTTTTCGGGAAAACCATCATTAATGTTATTTGTTGTAAGGTTTAAAACTTATTCCACAAGACCGCATTCCTACATAATCTGCGAGTAAAAAAAGAAAAATCAAAAACAAGGATCAGTGTTTTGCTGAAAATGCATGTTTCTGGAGATAAATGTTAACGTAACTTTTTTTCTCCTCAATATTTTTACACCATTTTTGAACCAGGTGCTTTAGAAAAGAACACAGAACAATGATTTACTACTGGTAAAAATTAGAAAAACTCTCTAGGCCCCAACCGGAACTTTTTAAAGATCGTTCCTTTTTTACCATACCATAGGGCAAACAAGGACTTCTTTGAAAAAGTTCCGGTTGGGGCTCAGGGAATTTTTCTAATTTTTACCAGTAATAAATTAATGTTCTGTGTTCTTTTCTAAAGCACCTGGTTCAAAAATGGTGTAAAAATATTGAGGAGAAAAAAAGTTACGTTAACATTTATCTCCAGAAACATGCATTTTCAGCAAAAAAACTGATCCTTGTTTTTGATTTTTCTTTTTTTACTCGCAGATTATGTAGGTATGCGGTCTTGCAGAATAAGTTTTAAACCTTACAACAAATAACATTAATGATGGTTTTCCCGAAAAAAATTGAACACTGAACAGCAGTTTGAGAAAAACCAAAAAATACGAGCGGCCGGGTAATTTTGCCGGTCAGTGTAGGTACACAGGTACAGTCAACATCACAGCTGGAGTTGTTACTTCTTATTAGGTAATACATGGAATCATGGATGCTTTATGGAGGATGGAGGTAAATAAAACATGACTTACCTAATAGGTACACAGGTACAGTCAACATCACAGAACCTAGGCTCTAGGTTCTATGATGTTACCCAGACCTAACCTATTTCCAGGAAACTGTTATCATAGTGGAATAACTTATTCTAAGCTGACGGTCTACATAAAGCACTACTAATACTTATGCCATTATCCATTTATAAATCTGTCTTTTGCAATACATATTGGAACGATAGCTCTGTTATGATGAGAAATACACGCGTGGTTATTACTTTCAATGTGGAAAAATAAAGCTATAGGCATCCATCCATTGATTAAATATGTCTAAGTTCAACAAGTATATGAACAAACAAGAAAATATTATAAATGAAACATTAAGTAAACGCAAGTAATGACGACACTTCCTCTGCAATCTATTTCTGTCACTTTGATCTTGCTGAGGAATCTTTCAATCTTTTCTATTTGATGTTCTTCAATCTTCATTAAGAAGGTTTTCTCTCCACTAATATTTCCTTGTAAAAATACCTCCTCTAGTTTGTTCAACTTTATCTCATGGTCTTCTATATTTATCATCATAATGGAGCTCTAAGGGTTAGGTGGTAGAAAACGCCTCCGGCGTTAACCTCGCCTAGTGGTTATCTTCCACTCAAGAGTCTATTATTGGGAAATCCTCGTTTCATCTCAATTTCTCAATCCCGAGTAGGTAAACCCCAACATAGGTCATTCCAGATGATCCAGATCATAGAATCACGGATTGTAAAAGAAAGAATGTCTAACAACTGCACTATTGGGATTGTATTAGGCTATTAAGTCACAAATTTTCTTCGTGGAATCAATGATCAAGTCACCAGCAATCTCCTACAATCTACAGCACAAAATATCTACAACAATATCTGAGAACCTCTAGATTCGCATTCCTGTCAGGTTTCTCTCTCTCCCAGCTTTCCTGCTTTTCCCTTCCTACACAGAAAGGCCTCCAGTCCCTAGGGATCAGGAGTATCAACCTTAGAAACAGGATTATGTATTTATTTTGAATTTAACTGTGAATCTGAAAGTTAATTCCTTTCTCTCTTTTCACCACGTTTAGTGCTTCCTTCCGCACACTTCTTTATGTTTTTCCTTCTTTAAAAGTTTTTCGTTTCCTCAACTTTTCTTTTTTATGGCCCAAGTGATTTGTCTGTAAGATTTAACTCTCTCGTTTTCATTACGGAGTGAAGAAGTTCTTTAATCACTACGGGCTAAAAAATTCCCGGAGGGACGGACCCTGCTTGTTATTACTATTGTAATAATAAAGGAAGGACGGACTAAAGAGCATGCTCTATTTTGCGTGGTTACGTACATACTCATATGAATACGTACGAGCACATATATGTACGTCATGTCAACTCAGACGGATTGCGATTGAATTATTGGGATAGACTGTATTGCATATTTTACAAAAACATGCCGCAAACACCACAAAAACAATAATTCTTAGAAATACATTATGTACGAGTAAATTAAAACAATGGTTAATCATGTGCGACGAAAAATAAACACTGGAAAAAAATTCCTCGTTGAAAAAATATGAAATTATGAATCATAACTTGAGAGCTGGTTAAAATTGCATCAAAAAGGGGGAAATGGAACAAAACACCCAGGCCTGAAATGACCTTGGCAGTTGAACCATAGATAGGTACTAATAAAGTTTCTGACTTTCTGGTAGAGTAGCCTCCGTGGCCTAGTGGCTATACAGACTTGCACTTCGAACGTTCCGAGCCGAGGCATGGAATTTTATCCTCATTTATTTGAGATTTTCACCACATAATAATGGAGCTCTAAGGGTTAGGTGGTAGAAAACGCCTCTGGCGTTAACCTCACCTAGTGGTTACCTTCCACTCAAGAGTAGGTCCAACATACATAGGTCATTCCAAATGATCCAGATCATAGAATCACGGATTGTAAAAGAAAGAATGTCTAGCAACTGCACTATTGGGATTGTATTAAGCTATTGAAATATCTACCACAATATCTGAGAACCACTGGATTCGCATTCCTGTCAGGTTTCTCTCTCTCCCAGCTTTCCTGTCTTTCCCTTCCTGCTTTCCTCCTTTCCTGCTTACATCTCCAGAGATCACAGGAAGATAATTCTTCTTCCTGTCTCTCCATCGTCTCATCCCTTCTCCATCTTATTTTCCTAGTTAATATACTTCCAAAAGTTTTAGCGCGATTTATCTTTTTCCATTTTTTCCTCCCATCTAATGCTTATTTCTTATTTTCTTTCTCCATAAAATCATTTTCATTAATTGATCTTGCTAGATTCTTTCGCTATCTTTCTTCATAAAATTTCCATCAAAAAATTTTCAGTAGAAATTCTTGCATAATACAGGGTGGTCCAGAGCTACCTGACGGTTTTGATTTGCCCATTACTCCTGTATTTTATTGTAAATGTAGATCTTTCAATTAAATTAAATTAAATTAAAATTAATCTTCCTGTCTCTCCATCGTCTCATCCCTTTTCCATCTTATTTTCCTAGTTAATATACTTTCAAAAGTTTTAGCGCGATTTATCTTTTCCATTTTCCTCCCATCTAATGCTTATTTCTTATTTTCTTTCTCCATAAAATCATTTTCATTCATTGATCTTGCTAGATTCTTTCCCTATCTTTCTTCATAAAACTTCCATCAAAAAATTTTCAGTAGAAATTCTTGCATAATACAGGGTGGTCCAGACTAGTCCAGAGCTACCTGACGGTTTTGATTTGCCCATTACCTACTTTGTTATAACTTGTCGTAGCTTGTTAAAATTAATATCACTAAGTTCAGATGAGCTTTTGTTACAATTCGTCTATCACGTCTTTCTCTGCCTTTACTTTACGATCTGCTTCTTCCTCTTCATCCCTTTCATTTATGATCTTCTTATTCCTTCTTCGTCTCTCATTTCTGCTTTTCTTTGCTTCTCCCCAGACATTTTCTCTCTTCTTGTTCGTCTTCCTGTTTCGTGTTCAATTTCTTCTAAGAATTTTCGCTTCTTTTTTCTTTACGATTTCCTCCTTTAATTTTATTTTTTCTTTCCGATTTTTTCCCCTTAGTTATCCAAATCCTCATTTTTCTTCTGGTCTCGTATTTCACCTTCCCTTTGACCTTTCCTCGTTCTTTGTTTTTTCGTCCTCATTCCATTTTTAGTCCACCTCTTCTTTATTGTTACAATTAGTCGTGGACCCCACAACATCGAGCTCTCGCTGTGGTGGCATTTCTTACAAGTAGTGAATTTTTGATTAATGCTCAGAGGAAGTTTTGCACCCATTTTATTTTTCCTCCCTCCTCAGCTCTTCTTTATTTAATGCTCCTTTATTTGATACTTTGATAGGTATTATTTAATCCTTTCTTTGCTCTTGTTCTCTTTTAACCTCGTTTTGAATTAGATAATCTAAATTATTATGTAATTTGACCCCATGAAACATGAAAGTTATTCTTACATACGGTTGTAAATGTACAGACTACAGAGAAGTCATCAAAAGATTTGTAGGCCACAAAATTGAACCCGTTAAGGAACGAAACAACGGAAAAGGAACCATAAAATGATTCTTAGAAACGGGAACTTTCTCGAGACAAAAAAGAAATTGTAGGAAAAAAAAATGGAATGCACCAAAAATAAGAAGGAGAAAGAGAAGAGAAATACAACAGAAGACAAAGAAGACGAGAAACTGGTGAAAGAAATTGATAAGAACAGAAATGCGAACAGGGAAGGGGAAATGACTCTTCTTTATTTAATGCTCCTTTATTTGATACTTTGATAGGTATTATTTAATCCTTTCTTTGCTCTTGTTCTCTTTTAACCTCGTTTCGTTTTGAATTAGATAATCTAAATTATTATGTAATTTGACTCCATGAAAGTTATTCTTACATACGGTTGTCAATGTACAGACTACAGAGAAGTCATCAAAAGATTTGTAGGCCACAAAATTGAACCTGTTGAGGAACGAAACAACGGAAAAGGAAACATAAAATGATTCTTAGAAACGGGAACTTTCTTGAGACAAAAAAGAAATTGTAGGAAAAGAAAAGAATGGAATGCACCAAAAATAAGAAGGAGAAAGAGAAGAGAAATACAACAGAGTCACGAGAAGACAAAGAAGACGAGAAACTGGTGAAAGAAATTGATAAGAACAGAAATGCGAACAGGGAAGGGGAAATGGAACTGAAAAGAGGAAGAGAAACAAGGGCAAGAAATGGGAATAAAGGGAAGGAAGTGGGGAGAGAAAAGAGGAAGGAGGAGAAAAAATATGTTAAGTGCTCTGAAATTATATCACTTGAGATTAGTCTCAAGCATCGCATCTCTTTATTTCAGAGTTCTTTATCGACACTAATAAATCCATCCCTTTCCAGCTTCCTATTTCTTTCATTTTCTCCTCGTTTCTCTAATTCTCTTCTCATTTGCACTTTTTTCCTTAACACATACTTCTTTTTCTTCTCGTTTTTCTTCTTCTTTGTCGTCTTCTTCTTCCTCTTCTTCTTTTCGTCCTACTTCTTTTTCTTCGCGTCCTTCTTTCCAGTACTGTTATTTTTTATATATAGGTATATTTAATCAGGGTGTTCTTATATTTTGTAATATGTGTTCCCCATAATTTGTCAAAATATATGAGACCTTGGTTTACTTGGTTAGACTGCGAGGGTAAAGGTACTTTTCAGTCCTATCCCAGCAGGATAAACAAGGTATATTCTATTCTATTCTTCTTTTTCTCATTCTTCCTGTTATTCTACTTTCTTTTTCTGCTCCTTTTTGTATCCGATATCCATAGTATCCATGGCATGGATCTCATTATTCTTACCGTTTCTATTATTACTGGATACTAGGTATTAATACTAGGTATTAAAGTAATAATAGAAACGGTAAGAATGATGTTAATACATAGGATGTCTAATATAAACCTAACAAATAATGGATCTCATTTTCAAGGGAAAAAAAAAAAACATTTCAGAGAGTAGATACCGAACTGATGTTGACAGTTTTTCATAGTAACTTTAAGACGTTATGGCAATGCTCTACATACCATATCACTTGAGATTAGTCTCAAGCATCGCATCTCTTTATTTCAGAGTTCTTTATCGACACTAATAAATCCATCCCTTTCCAGCTTCCAATTTCTTTCATTTTCTCCTCGTTTCTCTAATTCTCTTCTCATTTGCACTTTTTTCCTTAACACATCCTTCTTCTTACTCTTCTTTTTCTTCTTCTTTGTCGTCTTCTTCTTCCTCTTCTTCTTTTCGTCCTACTTCTTTTTCTTCGCGTCCTTCTTTCTCTTGATTATTTTTCTTCTTCTCATTCTTCCTGTTATTCTACTTTCTTTTTCTGCTCCTTTTTGTATCCGATATCCATAGTATCCATGGCATGGATCTCATTTTCAAGGAACAAAAGAAAAATTAGGGAAAACATTTCAGAGAGTAGATACCGAACTGATGTTGACAGTTTTTCATAGTGACTTTAAGACGTTATGGCAATGCTCTACATACCTCTGTAGGTATACGTAGGTATACCTCCCTATGTACATACCTATTTTTTTATTTTTAAAAAAAAAAAAAAAAAAAAAAATGTACCTTGGAACTCCTTTCGCATTACTTCAAGGCCCCTTATGAAACTAGAGGTATTTTATTTTATTTTTTACATTTTTTGTCAGATTTTTTTCCCCTGTCGAAAGCAAAAGCGAAACTACGTGAAACTCTGCCTTTTGTTCTAAGATTTGAGATACGTGCTAGTGATATTAATGTTTCGAAATTATAAAACTTTTTTTTTCTTTTTTAAAAAAGTCATTATGTTTGGTAGGTACCTACCTATATTTTAGGGTGCCCCATTTTTACTTTTTTGGCTAAATAAAAGAAGGAGCAAGTGAGGAAATAGGAGGAGAAGAAGGAAGAAGAGGAGGAAGAAGGAAGAGGAAAAAAAGAAGAAGAAGACGAAAATAAGAACAGTCTTTTTTTTTCTTTTTTAAAAAAGTCATTATGTTTGGTAGGTACCTACCTATATTTTAGGGTGCCCCATTTTTACTTTTTTGGCTAAACAAAAGAAGGAGCAAGTGAGGAAAAAGGAGGAGAAGAAGGAAGAAGAGGAAGAAGGAAGAGGAAAAAAAGAAGAAGAAGACGAAAATAAGAACCGTAAAAAAAAAAGTTGTTCGACTCTTTGGGGGTACATGGTTAATTTGCATTTTTTGCTTTCTTCTTCAAAAGAGGAAACTCCAAAAACCCATCACGTACCTATACCATTCTCCCCCCCCCCACCCTCTTTCTCATAGGTACATATAACAAACTTACAGCATATGTAGGTACCCACGGTGAAAACCGTTTCATAGACCTACTCACATACATCCTGTAGATGAAATTTCCACAGCAAAAGTGCAAAAGATAGACGTAGATACCTCCTGTATTTTTCCCAAGAACAAAAAGCTTTTTAATAGCCTACAGAAAGATTTTCGTCAGGTCTTTTGCCTCCCTTTACATTGCTAATAGACTCTGCTGGCAACATTTAGAATTTAAAAGGGAGTAAGTAAGGAAAACATTTTTAGTCATTTTTTAGACTTTCTCTCCTCCTTTGTGTCAAAATACTCTGGAGCATCTTCATTCTCCCCCCCCCCCGCCATCCTCTTTCTCATAGGTACATATAACAAACTTACAGCATACATAGGTACCTACGGTGAAAACCGTTTCATAGTCATAGACCTACTCACATACATCCTTTAGATGAAATTTCCACAGCAAAAGTGCAAAAGATAGACGTAGATACCTCCTGTATATTTTCCCCAAGAACAAAAAGCTTTTTAATAGCCTACAGAAAGATTTTCGTCAGGTCTTTTGCCTCCCTTTACATTGCTAACAGACTCTGCTGGCAACATTTAGAATTTAAAAGGGAGTAAGGAAAACATTTTTAGTCATTTTTAGACTTTCTCTCCTCCTTTGTGTCAAAATACTCTGGAGCATCTTCATCTTCATTTTCCTTTTTCTTCTTCTTCTTCTTCTTCTTCTTCTTCTTCTTCTTCTTCTTCTTCTTCATTTTCCTTCTTCTTCTTGACAATATCTCTTCTTCTTCTTCTTCTTCTTCTTCTTCTTCTTCTTCTTCTTCTTCTTCTTCTTCTTCTTCTTCTTCTTCCTTTTTTTTTGATATTTAACAAAAATACAAGAACATCACGAGTCTTCTCTTCTTTACCAGGTTTTCCCTTTTACAGGAAATAGGGTCAGGATTAAATTAAAATTTGTGTCCCCGTTCAAACTTTGCCTGGAGCCTGGAGCATGTCCCTTTAGTCCCTTACAAAGAGACTTTGTTAAGGAACATTCTTTGCAAATCAAGAGTACCTACTTAAGTAGTCAAAATGAGTAAATGACTGGAACAGTGGGTTGACTTTCCAAAGATATCATTTGGGAACTAGGTACCTACCTATTGCTGAAAAAATAGTTCCTTAGCATGTGGCATTTTAAAATTTTATTGAGTAAAATAGAATTGCCAGCCTAGTTAGCTTAGTTGGTAGTGCGTCTGCCTTGTAAGCGCTAGGCCGCGGGTTCGATCCCCGCCCGGGGCGGATTTTATCCTGATGGGATAATGTTCGTTCTCGGAACGGCTGGCTTTCTGGAATTTAAAAGGGAGTAAGGAAAACATTTTTAGTCATTTTTAGACTTTCTCTCCTCCTTTGTGTCAAAATACTCTGGAGTTGCATTCGACAATCTTACTCTGTGCCTTTTTCCGTCCGTTTTAACTTTGTGAATAGAGGACGAGGAGGAGAAGAGGGGAGGGAGAAGCCGAGAAGATGTTTTTAAAAGGGAGAGGGAGGAGAGGAAGAGAGAGGATAAAAGGAAGAAGGAGGAGGGGAAATTTGAGAGAAAGGAGTCGGTGAAAAAGAGGGCGAAAGGAAGGGACAAATAGGGGCTGGGAGAGAGAGAGAGATTTGCGAAAAGAGAGAAGAGGAGAGGAAAAAGAGGGAGGGAGGAAGAAGGAATAAAAGGGAGAGGAAGAGAAAATTTGATTCAGAAAAGAGAGTGAAGAAGGGGGTAAAAAGGGAAAGGGAGGAGAAGAAGAAGAAGATATAGGATAAAAGGGAGAAGGAGGGAGAGAGATTTCTGAATAGAAGGAAGGGTATAAAAGGAAGAAAGAAAGGAGGGAAATTCCAGGGATGAGAATGAAGGGGGAAGGGAGAATTAGAGAAAATTGGGATTGGGTGACAAAAATAAATAAGTTTATACAACAGGGAAAGGGTTTTGATGATTAGAAGATGTTTATTTTAACAGGTTTTTCAGATTTTCACGTTTTCTATTCGGAAAAGTATGGGAGCTGACCCCCATCAATCCAAAATTCCAAACTCCAGGGTTACTACACCTATTTTGTAGGATAATAGAAGGGCTTGTTCAGGGGGGGATAAATTCTCCTACCTGGTACAGCATATACACCTATGATGTGAAATATGTGAGTCGAAAAACTAAGCTCATGATGTTCGCAGATGACTCCTGCATTATATCTATTCACAAGGACGTGGCCAGTGCAGTAGCAAACGCTCAACAGGACTTCATCGAACTGCAGAAATATTTTTATAAAAACCACATTTTTCTGAACGAAAAGAAGACAGAAGCGATGGTCCTGGGTTTCGCTAGCAAGAGATTGAATATGGATGCACACAGGATTTGTTGTCACAGCCGCGACTGTTTGGTGAGTCGAACATATGAAGCCTCTTGTTCCTGCCTTAAAATCGAGTACAGCACGAACGTGAAATATCTTGGAATGCTTATTGACGAGGAGTTCAAGATGAAACCTCACGTACACAGCCTGAACAAAAAGTTGCGTATCGTGAATTATAAATTCAATAAAATAAATGCTGACAAACTCCCATTAACCACCAAGAAAACTCTGTATTTCTCACTCGTTGACTCACTACTAAGATATGGTGCTCCTTTCTATACCTACTCACCGAAATACGTGTTAGACTCGTTGAACAAAACTCAGAAGAGAATCAAGAAGTTTCTGTTCAAAGATAAAGATGATATACAAATCCTTACACCAGATCAACTCGCTAAGTTTATCCTGATCTGCCTCAATTTCCAGAACGACAAATATAGACAGCTCAATGATCAACCTTACCCATTGAGAACACAGCGCTTCAAAAGAACCCGTGTATATACTATATTGTATGGCGAAAGAAGATTAGATTACATTGTACCTACTCTCTTGAACGACTTTTGTTTAGACTTTTTAGAAGAAACTAATAGAGTAAGATGGAAATCTAAACTTAAATCTGTTTTATTTAACCAATTTACCTAGCTAGGAAACAGCGATAGGTCTTTGTTTCTATCAAATAGCAAATTTTTCATTATTTATTATGTTTTTCTTTTTTATTTTTATTATTATTTTTTTAAATTGTGAGATTATAAAACATTAGTATTATAAAAATGTCTACTTATATATGTTGTGAAAAGGTAACTACCTATAACTTACTAATTATTCATAATACATTATGTTCAATGAGGTTTTTTAATTACAGTAGGTAGGTAGGTAGATATCATCAGATTGAGCAAACTTGTTTTTTTTTTTTTATTTTACACTTATGTATTTAGGAGAGGAGCTCACCTCTTTAAAAGTTTAATTTAAGCTTAGAGGTGCATTTTTTGTTCATTTATACCTATTGTTGTCAATAAAGTTAAAATTCAAATTCAAATTCAATTCTTCTTCTTCTTCTTCTTCTTCTTCTTCTTCTTCTTCTTCTTCTTCTTCTTCTTCTTCTTCTGGCATTAGTTTGTAATGGTAATGGAAGATGATACTGTTGGTAATAAAAAATTTCAATAGGTATTATTGTAACTATTATTAGGAATTAGATTTGTAAAAGGGAGAGCCCACCCTATAAAAGTTTGACTAAGCTTAGGGGTGCTTAAATTTGTAATGTGTCATATTTGAAAAATAAAGATTCATATTCAAATTCAAATTCTTCTTCTTCTTCTTCTTCTTCTTCTTCTTCTTCTTCTTCTTCTTCTTCTTCTTCTTCTTCTTCTTCTTCTTTTTCTTCACCTCCTCCTCTTCCTTCCTTTTTCTTTACTCGTCTGTCTTTTTCTCCCGGTGAAAAATCCCGGTCCCTATTCCTTGAGGTGATTTTTCTTCACTCCCTCTCTGTTTACCTTCCTTCCTCTTGCTTTTCACTTTTTCCCTTCATATTTTTTCCACACAATTTTTTCTAAGAAAAACATTCCTGGAGGAAGAGAAATTGTTTTTTTTTTTTTTTTTTTTTTTTTTTTTTTTAACCCCCTGGGGGGG